>NC_143482.1:60468402-60772951 GCF_027475165.1 Benincasa hispida
TAAGAAGTCAGAGGTAATCCAAGGGTAAAACCGTAATTTGACCCCAATTGGAGTTACGAACACTCGTGAAGGACCCCCAATTGGAGTTACGAACACTCGTGAAGGACTAACTTGCTGGTATTGATCTATATCCATGGACACAGAAATATATATGTAGTAAAAAGAGTGTATCTGTGGGTCTTTAGTGGAGTGTACCCACAGTTAACAAATATTAATTAATTTGGTTAATGAGTTTAACCAATTAATCTCATATTGTTGGAGCTTCTGATCTATAAGTTCATCAGGTCTCGTCGTTAGCTCATTAGAGGTACTTAAGAGGGATAATTTGAATTGTTCAAATTAATTTGAGGAAACTATATATTAATGTGATTAATGCATAATTATGGATATAATCTATAATTAAATTGGAAAGTGATATTTGAATATGATTCAAATTAATTAATTCAAATGAATTAGATTCACAAAAAATTAATTAATGGAGAGGTTTTGCATATATACATGAGATGTATATGATAATCCAATATATACATTAAATTGGGTGTAATGTATAAATAGTTATTAATTAATGTGCAAATTAAAATTAAATAAGTGTTATTTAGTTGAGCTAATTGATTAAATAAGTGTTATTTAATTAATTATAGTAAAGGAAAATATTAGGAAAGGGGTTTGACCCTTCTTTATATAAAGACTTGCCTATGGCTCTTTGGACGTACACAAAACACAATACACAATACCATAGTGTTATTGCGCAGAGTATTCTCTAAGAGAATCCTCTCTACTCTCCAAAAGTATTTTCTCCTCTCTCTTCCAATAGTTGGATACCACCTATCCCTCTATTGGAATCCCAGAGAATAACGAGGTTACTCTCGTGGTAGTGTTCGAGATTATTCAAGAAATTGTTCGTGATCAAGATCATTGGAGATCCGTTCGTTGGAACTAGGAGAGGATTGTTTGTGGAACTTGGGAATCTATAAAAGTAAGAATTGTTCTAATCTTTTCTTTAATGTATGCTAATTTACATGCATATATATTATGTTTTGTATAATGATTTTGTTTAATATAAAATCGATATGGGATGCAAGACATTTTAATAAAATTCTTCCGCTACGGGATTCAATCCATGCACATAGTTCATAAACGATTATAAAACAAGAATAAATAGTAACTCATATTGTAACTAAAATAAATAGATCTTGTATGACCAATGAATGGATATTACTTGGAATGCATGAGGAAACCCCGATAAATTGTGCTTGACAATGTAGTTCTTATTGTTCTTGGACCTTTTTTTTTATAGTTATCTGCCTTGCCACTCAATCCTCTTTGTAGTCCAAGCAACGTCCTCTCTCATAGCACGTTTTCCCATTCCATGGAATTAAAGTAATTCAAATCCTCCACATCAATTAATAATGTCTTGTCAACATTGTCCCCCATCTTCTCCCTCCCTATCATACCCAATTCAGTATAATAGATCAATGTCATCTTCACAGCATCTATGTCGTCATCAAACTCCATCTCCTTGTACACTGTCTCTAAGGAACCAATACGAATGTCCCTTGCAAAATCATTCTTAAAGTACCTACTACACAATAATCAAAATACTTCACCCTTCCTGACAACTATTGGATTAGGTGACCGCCATAATTCTGTCACCAACAGGAAGTCTTCTTTGGAGAATATAACAATCGCACCATTCAAATCGAAGGTCATTGTATCCTTCCTATCGTCTACAACCTCCCTCAATATAATGTAGTGGACCAATAGACTGTTGAAGATAATGTCTATGTCCATGAATTGCCCAAATACCGCCTCTTGAAGAGGGAAAGCTGATTGAGAGTAAGTTTCTCTTTCACAATTTTGTTAGCCGCCCCAATGTGAGAGGATAGGCTGGTCATTTAGCCTAGAAACAATCCTGGGGAGGAATCTTGAATTGTCTAACCACACTGCACATAATAACAAAGAACATAAGAAATTAAGCATTTTGTTCAATACTCGATATACGATGTACGATACTTGATTCACGATACTCAATACTCGATATACAATACACGATTGCTCGATAGTAGATGCACGATACATGCTACATAGTGTCCCTTACTCGATACATGCTACACAATGTTCCTTACTCGATACATGATACATAGTGTCCCTTATTCGATACACGATACATGATGGCTCGATTTAATTTTCCACCTTCATGACTTATCCTACTCAAACCCTAAACTCTAGATGGTTCGAAATACCAAAAATATGGAAACCAAAACGAAAAAATTCAAGCTTTAGCCAACCATGCAAGATACGAAACCGAAATGAAAACTGTATCGGTCGAGTATCATGGAATATGATGGAAAAATATAATAAACAAAGAGACTAATGATGCCAAAATATAAACAAATAGAAGAATGTTACATGATGCAGAGAAAATCGAGGGAGTTTCGAGTGTAGAGGTGTAGTCGTCGAGGGATATAAAATTGGAAGATGAGAGAGAATAGTCTGAGAAATAAGTTGAAGTGGTGAAATAATGGACTTCAAACGGTTTAAGAATTCAAAAAGGTCAAAGCGATTGAGTATACATTAGTCGAGTATCGAGTATGACGTGGCTATGATCGAGCATACATGTGTCAATTGCACACATATAGAAGGACAACACATCCAGGTATCGAGTGGCCATGCTGAAAAAACCTATGGAAGTCCTGAGCGAAAATGTGGATCATCCCAATTTTTGGTTTTTCACATAGCACAAATTACAGAAACAATTATGCAATTCACAAAAAATTACAACATGCAATAAAATTGAGAAAAGGATTAGAAAGGGAGACTTACCCTTGAAGAACCTTTTCTTCACATATTGCATTTTCTCCAAAATGGCCACGTACTGCAATGAACTCGAAACCAGGGCCACCACTATGAAAATTTTCTTTGTATTATCTAGGATGAGAATCCAATGAGTTGTGTTTGCTTTTGGAATTTTGGGAGAGATGGAGATGAAATTTGAGAGGGAAAGGAGACTTGGAGATTTTTAAAGAGTTTTTCTCAGAGAACCTTTTCTCTGTTTTCTATACAAACCAAGAAGAAGAAGAAAACCGGATCACCACTCAACTCTCATCTTGATCGTGAGATTAAAGAGAGAATTAAGGGGAGGAAAGTTATTTCCCTCCCTTTAAAATTCAAATTAAAATTAATAAATTAATAAATTAATAAATTAATTTTAATTTAAAAAATATATATGTATGTATGTATGTACGTACGTACGTACGTATGTAAATATTTGTTATATCATATATAACATATAACCTATGGTTTAATATTGTATTATATACAATATAACCTATAGTTTTAATTCTCTCACTAATGGTATTTAATATAAATCCCATTTATATTAAATTCAATTATATGAATCCAATTCACATAATTAATATTTGAATCATATTCAAATATTTATTTCATCTCAAATAAAATTTATATTATAATGTATTTGATAGAGTATAAAATAAACAACAGAAGAACTCATAATCAATAAATACTCTAATTACACTCAATTTGAGTTTTAAAGCATGCATATAAACTATTATATAAAGTAGGGTTTCATAAGTGTATTACCTTTGATGAAACTCTTTAAATTCTTGCTCCTCACCACGAATTCAACTTACAAACTCACAATAGACCACCAAGGGGATCTTCTTTACTATCCTCTAACTCAGATTGTGTGGTGGAAACACTGAATTGAGGTCAATTGAATAAGGTAGGAAGAAGGTTTTGGAGAGTAAACCAGAGTTTCAGAAATTCCAGCAACATTACTTTGTTCAAAGTTGAGATTCAACTTATTTAACCAGGTTAGCCATGCATGCACTTACTTAGCTACTAATTGACAGTTCAATTAGCACTAAGTAAGTGGAAAAGATGTCTCAATTGGGTGAAAACACCCCAACTGAAGAGAAAAAATTGGAGAATTCCACTCGAAGTGGAATTTTCCTATTAATTTTCAATTTTTCATTGAATTTAATTTTTACTAAAATTAAATAAAATATGAATTTAATTGAAAAAATGTTTTATTTAAATAATTAATTAATTAATTAATTAATAATTTAATATCAAATATTAAATAAATCAAACACCTAATTCATACATGAATCATATTCATAATTCAATTTTTAAATCAATATTAAATATTCTAATCTCTCTAATTACGTTTAATTTTGATAAATTAAACGTTAATTATATCAAATACAATTAATCAAACCCTAAATTGAATTTGAATACTTTAAATTCAAAACCCTAATTTCGAATTTGAACATTTCAAATCCACTTAATTCACTAATCCAAGATATAATTTTACGAGCTAGTAGAGGGATCTTATGGACCTACAGTTCATGAGCTCCAACGATTTGAGATTAATTGGCTAAACTCTTTAGACTGAATTAATCAATATTTGTTAACTACCGAGACATACCATTATAACTTGATAGTTGCACTCTCCTCACTGTAGATATATTTTTGTCCACTTTAACTATAATTAGTAAGTCGATCCTTCATAGGTTGTTCGTATTTAAAATAAGTCAAAATTATCGTTTTTCTCCTGTAAATACTTGCTCCTTAAGCTCTCATTGATCCTCTATTGAATAATTGGTTTATAGCCCAACTTATAAACCATGACCTCTCGATCATGAGAGGGCGGGACCCCATTGTTCAAGACCAGGAATCAGTACTTAAGAGAACAACCTATCTACTAACCCTAAGTTGAGTAGGATTGAATTTCATCTTGCAGGACTATGTCCCCAACTATCTATCCCATATTATCCCCAAAATGGGAGGCTTGTTGAGTAGTGTTGTTGAACTACTCTCACCTATGTAGATTAAATAATAATTCTGAATAAACAAGAGTTCATAGTTAGTTCAAGATTAAGATCGAGTTACCCTAGGTCATCAAATTTCAAATAGTCGATTTTAACAGTAAACGGTTGTTATAAAGAAAAGTGACTATCTCGAGGTCTAGTCTCATGTAAACATCTTTTGCATAGGATGCCCCCACTCGCATGTCTCCACATGAATGATTTTGTGATCACATCATTTGTATCAGTATACAAAATGGGTCGCACCCAATAGTGTCGCCGGGATGAGATACCCAATCTCATCCATATACTCATAGACCATTTTGGCTATATACTAAAACTTGATCCACATTTTTGTCTCTACATAAAGTTAAAGTATTCATATTATAGCCACAGATTCGTTTATTGGATTTTTATAATAGAATTCAATATCAATAACATTTTATTGAATGAATAACTCAATAATACTTTTATTGATAAACAGAATATGTTTCCAATATTTACGAACTACAAGTTTTAGGACATTCCCAACAGTATCAAATGCTTTATATTAATTATATCATATATAATTAAATTAAATCAATTATATCACATATAATTAATTCACTCATTTAATTTGAACAATTCAAATTAATCCAAAATTGATTCTCATTAAATCCCTTTTGAGCTATAGAGGGGACAACATGGACCTATAGATTAAAGTTCCAATGGTACTTGAATAATTAATTAAACTCCTTTAATTAAATTATTCAACATCCATTAACTGTCGGGCACTTCATTAAAGACCGACAGTTACACTTTTCGCAGTACAAATATATTTATGTATCCATTGGATATAACCAGTTAACAATATGATGACCCTTCATAAATTGCTCGTAAGTACAGCTAGGCCAAAATTACAATTTTACCTTTGTAGTTACATCTAACTCCTTAAGTACCACTGATCCCTCTAATGAATAATAAGTCATAGTCCAACTATGACCAAACCCCTTTCGGGCCAGGAGAGGGTGTGGCACCATATTGTTCAAGCCCCAAAATCATCCCTTAATGGAGTTATTAATCTAGTTACCTCGATGTCGGGGAAGGAGTGAATTCCATTTTGTGTAGTTGTGTTCCCAACTTTCCAATCAGACGATTTCCCAAAATGACAGGCTTATTGAGTCGACAATCTGGCCACTCTCACCCATACAAATCAAAAGACCGCCTTCATAAGCAGGAGTTCACAACTCATTAAAGATTCAGGTCATGTGACCTATGGTCATCCTGGTTAAATGTAAGCCTCAATTATGAATTATGAATGACGTTATATAATGAGACTAGTTATTTCGTGGTCGGGTCTTATACAAACTCCTTTGTATAGAACACCACCGCTCACATATTTCCATATAAATGATCAGGATCATATTATTTTAGCACTTTACAACAATTGTAACATCTACAAAGTGAGTCGTATTCGTAGTGTCACCAGGATAAGGTATCCAACCTTAGCCACCTACTACAGACCATTTAGGTTATCACTTAAGCATGACCCACTTGCATATCTCTATATACATGTTTAAGTTACAGATGATAACCTTGGATGTTAGTTTATTGTTTTGCGGGTTTAATGCTACTAAATGTCAAATAAAACATCTCATATTGTATTAAATAGATAAAATGTTTGTACAATACAATTACAAACTATAGGACCCTACGAGATTTAGGACATCAACCCTAACAATCTCTCACTTGTCCTAAAGATAGTGGGGTGTATAGTATACAAGTCATACTAATATACAAATACACAAAGCAATAAACTTGGGCGTAAAATGCGTCCAACACAAAATCTCCCACTTGCCCTATATTAAATGTGGCCTTTCTCGTAGACCTATACTCTGGAAGTGACCTTCAAACACCTTAGCCGTGAGAGCCTTTGTAAATGGATCAACAACATTGTTCTCTGAAGCTATCTGTGTGACGATTACGCCCCGTCGATACACAATCTCTCGGATGAGATGATACTTCCACTCTATATATTTTCCGCGCTTGTGACTTCAAGACTCTCGGGAATTAGCCACAACACCACTATTTTCACAATAAAAGTGATGGGCTTTGACAAGTTTGGAACCATTTCTAGATCAGTCAGAAATTTCCTGCGCCACACAGTTTCCTTAGTAGCTTCACAAGTTGCTACGTACTCAACCTCCATGGTAGAGTCAGCAATACACCCGTGCTTGGTGCTCCTCCATTAAGAATAAACATTGATCCTAATGTGGATTTCCTAGAATCCTTATCAGTCTAAAAATCAGAATCCGTGTATCCTGTAAGGATCAAATCCTTAAAATCATACACGAGCATGTAGTCCCTTGTTCTCCTTAGATACTTGAGGATGTTCTTAACGACGGACTAGTGATCAAATCCTGGATTAGACTAATATCTATTGACTATTCCCACTACATAGTAGATCTCAAGTCTAGTATATAACATCACATACATCAGGCTGCCAACAGTCAATGCATAGGAGATCTATCTCTTCAACCTCTTGAGATATCTTAAGAAACTGTTCCTTAGACAATATAACTTCATGTGTGAAAGGGTGTGAACCCCTCTCGATGTTCTGCATCGAAAATTTGACAAGCATCTTGCCAATATACGACGCTTGAGATAGGACTAAAGTTTTGTTCTTTCGATCTCCAAAGATCTGAATACCTACAGCAAATTACGTCTCTCCCATTAGTTAACGAATGGGGGTTAATTCGGTGTAATGAGTTTAGCCAATTAATCTCAGATCGTTGGAGTCCATGATCTGTAAGTCCACGAGATTCCCCTACTAGCTCGTTAGCTTTAGAGTAGTGTGATAAATTAATTTGAAACGTTCAAATTAGAATTAAATGAATTAGTAATTATATGAGATATAATTACATATTTAATTTTAAGAATTAAATAGAATTGGAGAATTAATATTTAAATATGATCTAAATATATGATGGTGGATTTGTGTAAAATTAATTTAGTATTTGATATTAAATTAATTAAAATTAATTAAATTGTTTAAATAATTATTTATTAATTTTATTAGAAAATTAATTTTGCAAAATTAATAATATTTTCAATTTTAGAAATCAATTGGAAAAAATTGAAAAAGTTAGAAAAACACATAAAATGGAATTATGCTTTTTTCCATTAAACTTTCAACTTGCTCACACAAAACCCACCCATTTGGCTTCAACAACTCCAAGCATGAGCTGCATCTCATGCAACCATCTTCTTTGCATGATAGTCTGTAATATATTGAGAAGATTGGAGTGGAATTGAGGCATGCAAATATAGAATTTTTGCTAAAAAATTCAGGTTGAAGAAGGTATTCTTCAAGTGGGTTGTTGCTATGAGTTCTTCTCCAAGTTCCCTTCATTCAAGCTTATTTTGAGTCCCATAACTCAATCTAAATCTCCAATAAAATAGTGAGGAAGTTCTTGAGGTGGTCTACATCAAGATTTGGAGAAGTTTGTAGTTGAGAATCAAGATTTGAAGAAGTTTTACAAAGGTATAGCTTGAAACCCTCTTGTTTTAGTATGAGCATGCTTTAGTTATTGCCAAAATTAATGAATTAGAGTGATTATTGATCCTTGTTGCTTCCGCTACCTGCTGATAAACTCCAGCAGTAACCACCTCTCGTTCCTTTAAGGTATCCTACAAATAGACATAATTTTGTACGAGGTGACAATTTCTTAGGATTTGCCTCAAGCACATATGTTGGACAACCCCAAATTTTGAAATGACGTAAACTACCTTTACGACCATTCCACAATTCCAAAGGTGTTATCTTAACACTCTTGGATGAAACACAATTTAAAATATAAGTTGCAGTATGTACTGCATAACCCCAGAACGAGTCGGGTAAAGAAGCATAACTTATCATAGACCGAATCATGTTCAACAAGGTTCGATTTCTCCTTTCTGATACACTATTCTGCTGAGGTGTACCAGGTGCTAAGAGTTGTGATACAATTTCATGTTCTATCAAATAGTTCTGGAATGTAAGATCCAAAAACTCTCCACCTCGATCAGATTGAAATGTCTTAATTGTTTTATTTAATGCATTTTCAACGTCAACCTTAAACTCTTTGAACTTTTCAAAAGCTTCAAACTTCAGTTGCATTAAATAAACATACTCATATCTTGAATAATCATCATTAAAAGTGATGAGATATTAAACCCTCATTTTTCTCTAACATTCATCAAACCACAAAGCTCTGAATGTACAAGCTCTAAGGGTTTTTGGGCCCTATGACATTTTCCAGTAAAAGATCTTTTAGTTGTTTTTCCTTCAAGGCATGACTCACACAGGTACAAAATTTTCTTCTAACTCGCTTAGAAGTCCATTCTTAACCAATCTCTCAATTCTTTTGAGATTGATGTGTCCTAACCTTAGGTGCCAAAAACGGACATTTTCTTTAGGAGAAATTTTAAGTCTTTTATTTTGAGTTATCGCAGTTTTAAACATTTCAGTTTTTAGGAGGGGTTTAGTTGTTAACAGTCTTAGCACATATAAACTATTTTCTAGCTTAATAGAACAAATATCTACATCATTCTTAGAAATAAACGCTTTATTTACAGAGAAATTAACAATATAGTTTTGTTCAATCAAACACTTTACAGAAATTAAGTTCGTTTTTAAATCAGGAACAACAAATACATTTTTAAATAAAATATATTTATTCTGTAAAGTAAACTGGAGTCCTCACACTGCCATAGCTGAGATGGCGTACCGAGTTCCCACACGCATCGTCATCTCCTCAGCTATCAGTTGCCGCCAGGAACTAATTCCCTGAAATGAAAAACAAACATGGTTAGTGGCACCTTAATCAATTATCCAGGTTGAATATGATGGAATGAATACATGCGCAGCGGAAGAAAAAATGGATCTAAAGTACTCTAAATAGTTTAATTACAAAGGACAAACATGCAATTAAAACAAATAAAAAGGGGAAGAAGAAATACAACTTTTGTAGTCTCTATTCTTCTCCAAATTAGCTCCAATCTCCTCACAAACAGTTCGTAGACTATCACAAGAGTCTTCCCGACTATTCTCCGACCTTAGAACGGGATGGTGGGATCCAGTGAGTGACTAATTTGGAGAGGAAAAAGCTAAGTATTTGAGAGAAATATTTATGAGATTATCACATAATTCTCATAAATTTCACTTTGTCCAAGAGTTCTAAAAAAATTAGAAACTCTTCCTTTTAAAGGCCATTACATGCAAAATATACAACTTTGAGTTTGATGAGAATTTGACACTAAAAAATCTACTAACTCAAAGTGGGATTTAGTGGGATAAGTGTCTTCAAATGAAGACAACACTTAATCATACAAAAATTGGCATTTCTCACTCACAAATGTTCCATCTTTTCACTAACTTGATCAAAGTTTGACTCTCAAAGTCTAAAGTCAACAAATTTGACTTTTTGACTTTCAAAGTTAATAATCAACATATTGACTTCCATTGCAATTTTGACCTAGTTCATTTAATTTCAAAATTAATTCTAATAATCAATTTTAAAATTAAACTAATATTAAATCATTAATTAAATAATTTAATTAATTTAATTTAATATTAAATCCAACAATAACCCCAATGAATATGAATCCCTATTCATAATCTTGATATTTAAATCTTATTTAAATATCTCATATTTTCCATCTCTTTATGTTTAATTCACAATTAAACATTAGGTTAAATATATCGTATATATTTACCGTTTTACTCGAAAAACCAAATTTGAATACTTCAAAATCGTTCCTCACACTGTTTTAAGGTTTAGTCCGATATGAGCTAGTAGCGGGACCTCGTGAACCTACATATCATGGGCTCCAACGATCCGTAATTAACTGGCTAAACTCTTTAACCTAATTAACCATCATTCGTCATTAAAGCTCAGTAATTGTACTCCTTTTACTGTAGATATATTATAACCATGATTAGTAAGTTAACCCTTCATAGGTTGTTCGTAATAACGGCTGGGTCAAAAGTTGTTTTACCCCCCAGATTACATCTTGCTTCTTAAGTCTCACTAATCCTCTAATGAACAATTGGTTTGTGATCCAATCATTAACTGAGTCCCTCTCTGGCCAATGAGAGGGTGGGGCCTCTTGTTCAAGACCCGAAGTCAGCACTTAAGGTAACAACCTCTCTACTATCCCTAAAAGTAGGTATAAGTGAATTTCGTCTTGCACTCTATGTCCCCTAACTATCTATCTGGTCTAACCCATAAAATGAGAGGCTTATTGAGCTGGCATTGTTGAGCCAACCCTCACCCATGTAAATCTAAGGATAATCCCAAATAAATAGGAGTTCATAGTTAGCTCAGGATTAATATCGAGTTACCTAGGCCATCACTTTGAAATAGTCAGTTTTAAACAGTAAACAATGTTAAAAAGTAAGAGTGACTTAATTCTTGATTCGATCTTATGCAAACTTATTGCATAGGACGCCCCCGCTTCTCATGTCAATACATGAACAAATCAGGATCACTTCGTTTGTAGCACTTTACAACAAATTGTAATAACTACAGACTGTGTCGCATCCTTTAGTGTTACCAGAATAAGGTACCCAACCTTATTCATATACTATAGACCATTTTGGCTATTTACTGAACTTGATCTACTCTTATGTCTCCACATAAAGTTCACGTATTCAAATAATAGCCATGGATATTTAGTTTATTGGATTTAGACTTTACAAGTGCAATTCACATATTCAATAACAGTTTTATTGAATAAACGTCAATAACATCTTTATTGATAATAGAATATGTTTAACATTATAAACTGCGAGTTTTAAGACATATAACCCAACATAATCATCATTCTCCACTAAACAAGTCTCCAATACAAGTAAATCACATTTACCTTGCTTGGCCTTCTTCTTTTCTGCCAAGTACATGGGACAATTCCTCTTCCAATGTCCCTCGTGGTTGTAATGAAAACAGATTTCCTTTGCAACCTTGGCCTTCTTGCTCTTCCGAGCAGCAGCTGGTTGGTTAGCTTTCCCTTTGCCACTTTTCTTCTTCTTTCACTTTTTGGTGCCGGAAGAAGAAGGCACAAACTTAGTTTCAGAGGACGATCCTCTGCAAAACTTCTTTGAGAACGAGGCAACATTTGCCTCTCCCTTTTGTTCCTTGCTTTTCATCAAGAACTGAAAAGTCTGAAGCTCATTGAGTAAAGTGGTCAGTTGTAGTCAATCCTGTTCATAACAGCATTGCTATGGAACTATAGAAAAATTTCAAGCAAAGATTCCAAGATGAAGCTAACCTGACTGGCCTCATCGATGATAGACCCTTTCATCTCCGCCACGTTGAAGTGAACCATCATGTTGAGAAAATGTTCTCTAATAGATGCCCCCTCTTGCATACGGGTATTAAATATGTGTTTTATAGTGTTATGCCTGATCTGTACGAACGGCTGTCCGAACATCCCTCGCAGGGACTCCATGATCTTACGGGCAGTGAGCATGGGCACATGTTTTTTTGCTAAGACTTCAGAAAGGCTTGCCACGATATACGCTCGGGTTTTTTCATTTGCCCTTATCCAACGCTTGTATGTCTCTCGAACATTTCAAGTGGCATTTTAAACAAGAATAGAAGGACCATCCTCCATAAGGACAAATCGAAGGTCATCGATGATTAGTAGTGTTGATTGTATTTTTTTCATGTTGTATAATTTTCGTCGGTTAGTTTGTTGGCAACGAGTAAACTCAATGTAGCGAAAGTCATAATGAAATTTGCTGAAATCATACAATTTATTTATACCAGTACTCTATGCATTACTCCATTTACAAAAATCAATTAAATTGAACAAAATAATCTAATGCACCCTAAGTGACATCTATTTTGCAATGATGTTTCAATGAGACAAGATAAAAGTCACTGTAGGGTGATCATGTGCCCTTCACTAAAATGAGACTATCTCAACCAAAGATAGAATAACTCCTTGTTACTGTAATTATCAGTCACTATTGGATTAAACCTCGCTCTAATACTAATTGAAAGAATCTGTGAAGGTCCTGAGCAGAAACATGGATCGTCCCCAATTTTTTTTTTCACAGAACACTAACTACAAAAACAATTATGCAATTAAAAAAGTTTACAACATGCAATAAAATTGAGAAAATAATTAGAGAGGGAGACTTACCCTTGAAGAACCTTTTCTTCACGTATTTTTTTTCTCCAAAATAACCACGTACTATAACAAACTCGAAACCCTAATGACTACCACCATGAAAATTTCTTTGTATTTTATAGGATGGGAATTCAAGGAATTGTGTGGGCTCTTGGAATTTTGGGAGAGAGAGAGGTATTTCCTTTTCTCCAAAATGACCACGTACTACAACGAACTCGAAAACTTAACGGTCACCACCACGAAAATTACCTTTGTATTCTTAGGATGAGAATTCAAAGGAATTGTATGGGCACTTAGAATTTTTGGGAGAGAGGGAGATGAAATTTGAGAGGGAAAAGAGTCAAGGAGATTTTTAGAGAGTTTATCCAAGAGAACCTTTTCTCTATTTTCTATAAAACCAAAAAGAAGGAGAAGAAAATCGAATCACCACTCAACTCCCATCTTGATCGTGAGATTAAATCAAGAATTGAGTGGAGGGAGGGAAATTTCCCTCCCTTTAAAGTTCAAATTAAAATTAATAAAATAATAAATTAACTTTAATTTAAAATTTTATATATATATATATATATATATAAATAATATCTAACTTATTTTATATGTATGTAACATATAATTTATGGTTTAATAATGTATCATATATAATATAACCTATAGCTTTAATTCTTTCATTAATGGTATTTAATATAAATCTCATTTATATTAAATTCAATTATATGAATCCAATTCACATAATTAATATTTGAATCATATTTAAATATTTATTTCCTCTCAAATAAACTTTATATTATAATGTATCAAATACATTATATTAATTATATCATATATAATTAAATTAAATTAATTATATCACATATACTTAATTCCCTCATTTAATTTGAACAATTCAAATTAATCCAAAATTGATTCTCATTAAATCCTTGTTGAGCTATAGAGGGAACCTCATAGACTTATAGATTGAAGCTCCAATGGTACTTGAATAGTTAATTAAACTCATTTAATTAAATTATTATTTTAATTAATTATTCAACATCCATTAACTGTCCGACACTCCACTAAAGACCGACAGCTGCACTCTTCGCACTACAAATATATTCTTGTATTCATTGGATATAACCAGTCAACAGTGCGATGACCCTTCACAAATTGCTCGTAAGTACATTTAAGCCAAAATTACCGTTTGGCCCCTATAGTTACACCTAACTTTTTAAGTACCACTGATCTCTCTAATGAACAATAAATCATAGTTCAACTATGACCAAACCCCTATTGGGCCTAGAGAGGGTGTAGCGTCACATTGTTTAAGTCCTGAAATTAGATTACCCCGACATCGGGGAAGGAGTGAATTTCATCTTGTGTAGCTGTGTTCCCAACTCCCCAATAAGACGAATCCCCAAAATGGTAGATTTATTGAGTCGGCGATCTAGCCACTCTCGCAAGAATTCACAACTCACTCAGGATTTAGATCATGTCACCTATGGTCATCCTAGTGAAATGTAAGTCTCAATTATGAATGGTGTTATATAATGAGACTAGTCATTTCGTGCTCCGGTCTTATATAAACTCCTCTGTATACAACACCCCCGCTCACATGTCTCCACATAAATGATTAGGATCAGATTATTTGTAGCACTTTACAACAATTGTAACATTTACAAAGTATGTCGTATTTGTAGTGTCACCAAGATAAGGTATCCAACCTTATTCATCTACTACAGACCATTTAGGTTATCACTTATGATCCGCTTATATGTCTCTATATACATGTTTAAGCTACAAATGATAACCTTGGATGTTAGTTTATTGGTTTGTGTGTTTAATGCTACTAAATTTCGAATAAAACATCTCATATTTTATTAAATAAATAAAATATTTGTACAATACAATTACAAACTACAAGACTCTACGAGATTTAGGGCATCGACCCAACAAATGTATTGAATATCGTTTTGGCAAGTAATCGAGGATTGAGTAAGTAGCCATTAAGGATCGAGTTTCTTGGTAATGGCAGGCACGCGAATGCATCTCAGAGGCGAAATGGTAAAATCATAAGATCACTTTCCATTATTTTTCTACATGTGTCATTTTTTATTTGGGACAACAAGACGACGACGACGACAACACCGCAAGCCTCCTGTCTCGACTTGTCTCGTCGGCGCTTCTTAGCTGAATGCTTCATCAGAAAAATTCTGATCTCTTCCTCTTCTTTGATCGAACCACAGGTAGCAATAGAACGGATCGACATTTTCTTTCTTCTCCAAATGCCAAATAAACGATCTACTGGTTCATTCCATGCCCAATTTGGTGATGATTCGCCGGAGTATTTGGTCTACGAAGACCTTTCGTGCAGCTGCTTTAACAATCTTCAATCCTCAGCAGCATCTTCATCGTCGTCCAGTTATATTCAACATTGCTTGTCAGTTGAACCAGACTTGTTTCTCTTTTTCTGCGAGAGCCAACAGTTTTCAGGTTCCGGAATTCTATTTTCTGAACAAGAAGATCTCTTATTTGATACGAACAGGCCGAATAAGTGAAGCGAGGGAACTTTTTGATAGCATTAAGCATCGAAATACGATCACTTGGAACACGATGATCACTGGGTATGTGAAAAGGAGAGAGATGTTGAAAGCACTCCAGCTGTTCGACGAAATGCCTAACAGAGACATTGTGTCATGGAACTTAATGTTATCAGGCTATATATCTTGTGGCGGAAAGTTCATTGAGAGGGCACGGAATATGTTCGATAAAATGCCCGAAAGAGATTGTGTTTCATGGAACACGATGTTGAGTGGTTATGCTAAGAATAGGATGATGGATAAAGCAGAAGAGATTTTCAATTACATGCCAGAGCGCAATGTTGTCACATGGAATGCCATGGTTTCTGGTTATTTAATGAATGGTTATGTGAAGAAAGCTGTTGAGTTCTTTAAGATGATGCCAGAACGAGATTCTGCTTCTCTTAGTGTACTGGTTTCTGGTCTGATTCAGAATGATAAGTTGGTTGAAGCTGAAAAGATTCTGCTTCAATATGGTGGGAATGATGGTAAAGGGGATTTAGTTCATGCTTATAATACTTTGATTGCTGGATATGGTCAGAAAGGAATGACCCACGAAGCCCGTAAACTGTTTGATCGCATCCCTTCGGGTCGTGATCATGAGGAAGATGAATGTGGCAACTTTAGGAGGAATGTGGTTTCATGGAACTCTATGATAATGAGCTATGTGAGAGCTGGTGACATAGTCTCTGCTCGAGAATTATTCGATAGAATGGTTGAGCGAGATACTTTTTCATGGAACACTATGATCAGTGGCTATGTCCAGATCTTGGATATGAAAGAGGCCTCGAATCTTTTCGGTAGAATGCTGGAGCCCGATACCCTTTCTTGGAATATGATGATATCTGGGTTTGCTGAGATCGGTAATTTGAAACTAGCTCATGACTTGTTCATGAGGATGCCAGAGAAAAGCCTGGTCTCATGGAATTCCATGATATCTGGCTGTGAGAAAAATGAAGATTATAAAGGAGCAATTAACATCTTTTTGCAGATGCAACATGAAGGTAAAAAACCAGATAGGCACACTTTATCATCAATTCTAAGTGCTTGTGCCGGGTTGGTAGATTTGGCTTTGGGAACTCAGATCCATCAACTAGTTATAAAAGCCTTTATTGCAGATTTACCCATAAACAACTCTCTTGTTACAATGTATTCAAGATGTGGAGCAATCGTTGAGGCACGGACTGTCTTTTATGAAATGAATCTGCAGAGAGATGTCATTTCTTGGAATGCGATGATTGGCGGGTATGCCTCTCATGGCTTTGCAGCAGAGGCTCTTAAACTTTTTGAATTGATGAAACAATGTAATGTGCAGCCCACTTATATCACATTCATTTCTGTTCTGAATGCTTGTGCTCATGCTGGATTGATCGAGGAAGGTAGGAGAGAATTCAACTCCATGGTTAACACACACAGTATTGAGCCACGAGTTGAACACTATGCTGCCCTCGTTGACATCATCAGTCGACATGGGCAACTTGAAGAAGCAATGAGTTTGATCAATAGCATGCCATGTGAACCGGACAAAACAGTGTGGGGTGCATTACTGGGTGCTTGTAGAGTGCACAACAATGTTGAGATGGCTCAAGCAGCAGCGGAAGAGTTAATGAAGCTCGAACCCGAAAGCTCAACTCCATATGTGCTGCTATATAATATGTATGCCGACGTGGGACGATGGGATGATGCTGCTGAAGTGAGAACGATGATGGAGAAGAGCAATGTTCAAAAGGAAGTTGGATATAGTCGGGTGGATTCTTATTGCTAAAGATATTTGATTGGCTTCCAATGCTTTGGGTGAGTAGTAGATTGATTCTGTCCTTAGTTTCATAACTTATAAAATACAACCATCTTCATTGGATGGATCTTTTGAACCCTTTTGAGAATAATTTTTAAGTTTTTTAAAAAATTGATATATATATAAATCTAGTCGATGTCTTATTTATAAAGCTATACTCAATTTGACAAATTATGGCTATATTTTTTTTACACAATGAAATTTGCAGTTGTGCAAAATTTGAATAAATTTCAAGAGAGCATTTTTTTTTCTTTGGACCTTTTAAACCATAATTGTTGATTTTTCTCTCTTATCTTAATAAAACTATCGGCCACATTGTTCAGTCTCCTGAAATAATTTCTTCATAAAGTGAGTCTTCAAGATATCTTCTATGATCACATTTGCAGACTTAAATATTAAACCGTAAAATTAGCTAGTTTGAAATAAAAATTTGGCTATACTTTTATGTTGGCATAAGTATTTGCCCACAAAGATGTTGAAAACTAGTGCAAGCTTATTTTACAAGTAATTTGAATTGATTTTTCTTTTTTAATTTATGTTAGTGACACTTATTTAGGATGCAAAGAGTATGCTATTATGTTGGAGCCAATAAATCTAGAGTTGGACACGATTAAACAAATTTATGGTTCGTTTAGATTGACTTGAAAAAAAATATTTTTTTAAAAAAACTCATTTTTTTAAAAACTCTTTTATAAGAATGGTTTAAAATACACTTAAAAAACTATTTTGAGTGGTTGTCAAATACTCACTTTTTTTTTTTTTCAAAATGACTTATTTTTTAAATTAAACACTTAAAAATGTATTCTAAACACACCCTTAGTTTTGAAACGCCAGCCTATGTAGACAATTTTTTTGAGTTCAATAATATATATCAATGTGAGTAGTGAAATGACTATGATGATAGAAAATTTCTAGTACTACTGAAGTACTATATTTCATTTATTCATATTATAAATTTGTCTTCGTAAATATTAATGAACCTCACTTTAATGTCGGTGGATCCTACTTCATTTCTAAAGGCATGTTGATGTGATGATGTTCCAATCCTAATTTTCATTCCGAATCATAGTCACACAATTCTAAGGTTTAATTTTCGTCCAACATTCCAATAGATCTTTCCTTTTTGTACAATTTTAGCTTCGTGGTCTTCAATCTTATTAGGTTATAGTGAGAAAAGCACTTCAACTTAAAAAATTAACTTCGTCTTTGTTTCAATTGCTTCGTAAGTGTATTTAATACCAACGTAATGAGCAGAGCATTGATTTCCATAAAAGATGATTTCAAGTTCTTTGGTGTGTAGGAGGTGCTAGTGTCCAAGTTGGGGGTTTGGAAAGAGAGGTGAAGGAATGAGGCGAGTGAGAGTAGAGACAGGAAGTTTTTATTTAATTGAAAGTTACCTTGTCATGTAGAAAAGGAAATGAATAACGACCTTTTAAACTTATTATTTAAAATTTTTGGGATTAAATGTGCACATTATTAAATGAGAAGAACTAAAAGAACTAATTATTGAAATTCAAGGACAAGGAAAACAACTTTATCTAGAAAAAATTATCCCAATTTAGTCCAAATTAATTTTCAACCCAATCGAAACACTATAAGTAAAGTTAGGTTACTCAAATTTTACTGTTAAAAAATGGATCAACGTTAAATTTGTTTTTTCTAGAGAAAAATTGTATTGATGTCCCACAAAACAAGTATGTGCTTTTCTTGTATATATAAAATTCTCATTCCCTAATCGAGATATGAATTAATCACTCAAGTGTGAAGAGACTCTGAAGCTTAATAGGAGTTGAATTATCATTAAGACAGTTAACCTAATCTTGGTCTTTGATGCATTTAGGAACTTAGCTAATTGTAATTAGATGTTGAGAATTCAAATGACTTCTCAAACAAAATCGAACTCTTGACTTCACCCTTCGAGAATCGATCCTCTTTATACTCTTCCTCCAACCTTATAGTCATTGAGTTCTCACTTGGAGGTTGATTTAGCTCAACTTGGATCCTTGAAGCGAGCCTTGTAGCGACCATGGCTAGACAATCCAATAAATGGAGTTGGTGTTTCCTTCTTTTGGCTAACCTCTAAGGGGTTGACCAAACTCTCTTTTAGGCTTGTTCATTTGGGCCATCAACCAACAAGTTAGGGGTCGACATTCTTCATGTTCAGTCAATCCTTCAAGATTGACAAAAAGTTCTTTCTTCCCTAAATGCGCTTAACATTAAAGATGTCTATTTAACAGACATGTAGAATCCTTGATTAGATGGGAATGGGGAAGAAGCGGGGAGACTTTTCTCTCCAATGGCTAAACAAGTATGGGGATAGATACGAGTTTGCCTCCATTCCCTACCTCACTTTGCCTAATTAATTAATTATATATATATATATATATATACACACACACATTCACAATTAAGCCAGCTTACTGTGACTATTAGAAAAAGTTAATTATATATCTCACTGTAATTTTCTATACATATACATATATACATACATCATAGTTTCAATAATCAATGATTTTCTAATTTTCATTTTAACTTTTTCATATTTTAATACATTTATTTATTTATTTATTTATATATATATATATTTAAGACTTTATTATGTTTATGTTGTAATATTTAAGTTGAAAATTAGACTTGTAATATTTAAAATTTAATTTTTAGAAATTATGAAATTAAATACTTTAATTATATATTTACATATAAAATATTATTGTTTTTTTTTTTATGAAATTTTATATTATTTCCTTTAAATTAAAATTGTATTGAAAATGGTCTATTTAATATATAAAATTTTATTAAGGTTGAGAATAAATTTAAAAGTGGTTAAAAAATGAATAAATTAAAAAAAAACAAAAGGGAAAATTTTCAAGTAGAGATGAGGATTGAAATAGGGGGCGGGGACGGGGACGGGGGCGGAAAGCCTTCTTCGTCCCTGCTTTGCCCAATAGACATCTAGTTAGCACATTTGAGCCATACCCCCCTTCACTTGACCTTGTCTATTAAATAAATATACCTCTTCAGTTAACATATTGAGAAAAAAAAACATTTTTGGTCTATAGGTTTTAGGTCTAGTTTTCATTTGTTATCTAAGTTTCAATATGTTACACTTTTAGTTTTAAAATTTTGGGAATGATTTCAATTTAGTTTCTAGGTTTCAAAATATTACAATTTTACTTTTAAAGTTTGAGTTTTGTTCCCATTTGGTTCATAATTTCAAGATTCACACTTTTAACCTCAATTTTTTATACTAAATATTGATTTTCAATATTTGATGTGAATTTCTATTAATTAAAGTTTAGAAATAATTTTAATAGTGAGGAAAAATTTGTGAAACTTAATTAACTATAATTCTTTTTGATTATTTAATAGACATTAACACTAAAGATTGAAAGTGAGTATTCTGGTGAAGAATTGAGGTAAAAAGTGTATATTTTGAAACCTAAGTACTAAATTGAAATAAAACTCAAATCTTAAAGATAAAATTATTACAATTTAAGATGTAGGGACAAGATTGCAATTAAACTCAAAACTTGAACTACCGCCTCATTTACCCCACTGGAATGAAAAATGCAGTAAACTATATGGATTCCAATTGGTGGATCAATAGAAATGGGTCTGAATCGTAAAAGGGTTTATTGTGTTTGATGATGTTTACCCATGTATTCTTTTCCAAAAGGATTGTGATTGTGATTGAGCCTATTTACCTTGCCGCTCTAAATGAATAGTTAAATTAAAAAGACTAGACTACCTTCAACGTTTAATGAAATTTACTCCTAAACGACAGAATACTCATTGAGCAACATTTCAAAAAATCTCCCAACCGTTTGGGTTATCTTCCTCTCTTCTTCACGCCTCAACTTCTGACTTACATTTTTTAGTGTTCATCATCTGGTCGGTTCCACCATCCATTAGTAACTACAATGCGATTTGTGAAAATCCTATTTTGGAAAGCTTCAAATATAAGGAATTAACACTAACAAATACATGCAACATACAAGATGACTAAAAAAACTCAAAATGTCCCCCAATATTTCTTCGAGGGAAATGACACTAACAACTACATGCAACATAAAAGAGCTTCAAATATAAGAATTTGACACTAACACATGCAACATAAAAGATGTTTAAGGGTAAAACATTTTTTTTTATAATCCTTATCGAAAAATTGCATTGGTAGAACGGTAAGTGTATTAAAATATGCGAATGATAAAATTCCATTCCAACTATCATGGTTATCGATCATGCTCATCGTAAATCGATAATTGTTGACGTCTAAAGGTAAAAGGTGAAAAATCATTCACAATTATTTTTAAAACAATAGTGGATCCCACTCCATCTTAAAGAAGTGGACCCCACTATTTATTATGATTATAGATAGACATGTAAGCAACAACAAAATTATTCATATATGAAATCCACTTTTTGTACTACAATGGATTAATATGAATTCACTTCGTGTAAACATCACTTAAAAGTATAACATTTGAACTTGAGGAAACAAATAAAAACTAGACCGAAAATGTAAGAAACAAAATAATATTATATCTTTACTAATAGGGAGATTCGAATTTTGAGAAATTTTTTTTCAAAAAAAAAATATATATTTATATTAATAGAAGAAAAACTTAAAACCAAAATTACGTGGCTTTAATCAAAGATATTGTAAATGAAAAGGAGCGGTCAGATGAGGCTAAGAGAAAGATGATTTGCATTGAGATGTGTCTATATGTGTGTTCGTAAACGTGGAGTTCTCGAATAGGCCGATCAAATATAATCCTGTGAGCGACTCCGATGCTCTTTTGCTTCTACTTAAAGCGGTGAACGGCGATTTCAGTTCTTCAGAAGGCAAACCGAAACACAAAATCTTGCGATGGCGATGGCCTTCTTCTTTCTCGATCGCCTATTTTTCCTCCTTGTTAACTGATCATACTGAGATTCTTCTTCTTTTTTCTTTGTTAAAACTTGTTTGGATTCAATAATGAACAAGAGGGCTAGAATTGATGATTCCAATAAAGCAGTCGTCAATGTCTGGAAACGGGAGGTTGGCGAGCTTTCCACTAGGAATTTTGCCCACCGTCTTGGTGCGTTGGAGGTATTGCTCACCGGATAATCCTTTTCTGATCATATCTCTCGATTTTCTGTTTTTATGGATTATTTTTTGTATGCACATTTATCCTGTCAGCTATTAGGTGATTGTTTAATATCGTCCACTGTCGTTTGATCAGAACTGAATAAACCAAACGGAAAGAATCTAAGTCTGTTGCATGGTGATTAGGATTTTGTTTTGATTGTTAATATTTTGTTTCCGTAGCTGAGAATCTGTGGTTCCTTTTTATTATTAAACGTCTAGGATTTATCGTTATTGTTGTTACTGTAATTTCAGGATCTCGTGCTCCGACTTGATCTTTATAGGAAATTGGAGAGGCACAAAGGTTGTGTGAACACCGTGAGCTTTAATGCTGCTGGTGACATTTTAGTGTCAGGCTCTGATGATAGGCGGGTGATTCTTTGGAATTGGGAAACCGGGCATGTCAAGCTCTCTTTTCAGTCTGGTCACAATAACAATGTTTTTCAAGCAAAAATCATGCCTTACACGGATGACCGAAGTATTGTGACTTGTGCTGCGGATGGGCAGGTATATCATTTAGTTCAACCATTGTGACTTACTTTAGTACTCAAGTCAAGAACTCTTTATTCTATATATGTAGGTTTGCTGTACATTTAGCTAAAACTCATTGAAGCCCATGTAATTCTCATTAAAAGTACTATTGTTTCTCTCTAGCCAAATGGATCGTAAAGGTGCTTCAGTTACTCCTTTCCACAATTATTTAACTTTGCTTTTGAGTCACCATCTGAGGTGATTCTAGGAGCCAACGTGCAATGCCATTAGGGAAACAACAGTTTTCCCCCAAAGGTTTTCAAAAGGGATAACCACCTAGGCACCTAACTCCAAACACAACAAATGAAGAGGTGATTCATAAACTCTTTATCCTTTTACATTTTGGGGAACATATGAGGCCAGTTAAAGAGGAAGCAATTTCGTCTTTCAATTCTATCTTGATTGTTTAGTGTCTTTACACATCTTTTCTACTTCTACGCTTCTTTTTAATTCTACTTTTCAAATTTACACACTAGAATTGCCTAGTATTGACCATCATTTATTTAGGCATTTGACGAGACACTGGCTTTACAAAAGTTCTTTTGCAGGTGTCTCTGTATATTATCTAGAACTCTTCCCTTGTGACCTACTGATTGATATCTAGAACTCTTCCCTTCCTATCGTGGAAGAAACATATTGTGATGATTATCACTAGAGGCTCTCCTTTCCATATTTGGCTATTCATTCGAGAGTAAATTGTCAGACTTTCGCTACATCTGGCCGCTTACTCAAAAGATTTCTCCTTCCTGATAAGGTTTTCCTTCACCAAAGCTCTTATTTATACCTCTCAAAGAATCGTCTACTCAGCAAAAGAAACTCCTCCAAATGCGAATAATTTTCTCCCCCTAGAACTGCAAAACTCAATCTCTTTCCACTACTTTGGATATTAGAAATCTTTATGAAATCTTGCCTTGTTGAATTTTTCTTGATCCAAATGAAGCCATTTCCACGATCAATCTTCCAAAATAGTTTTATGTGGAGTAGGATTAAAAGGAACCATCATGGGTTGTCCTAGTGGTAAATAAGAGGGCTTGACCTTAATAAAAGGGCTAAGAGGTCATGAGTTCAATCCATGGTGGCCACCTACCTAGGATTTAATATCCTACGCATTTCTTTGGCACCCAAATGTTGTAGGATCAGGCGAGTTGTCCTGTGAGATTAGTTGAGGTGCGTTTAAGCTGGCTTAGACGCTCACAAATAGCAAAAAAAAAAAAAAAAAAAAAGTGGGACTAAAAGGAGGTTTTCCAGTGCATTTGTCATCTGAGTCGCTTTTCGTTTTTCCATTCCAAAGTTCTCACCTCTCCATTATCCATCAAACTCAACCATTTCTTCTTGGCGCTGAATGTTGAATTTATAAAATTATGTCAATTTAAGCAAAGCTTTCTGTTCATTTTCTCTCAACAGAATATTTACTTTGTTTCTCCAAACAACATTTACTGTGTTGTTTGTTGACGTTGATTTATCAAATAATAATTTAAAAAAGAAAAATTGTAACGGATAGCATAATATGTTAGTGTATTTGGGTGGTTTTTGAGTTTTACAAATATAGCAAATTGTTTTCAATCTTTATCATTCACTTTTCTTCATACCGGCTTTACCCTTCATTAAAAGTATATTAGCCGTTTGATATATGAAATATAAAATGCATCACCTATAAAATTTTCGCACATTTTGCCCTTTTTTTTGAGTTTCCAATATATGTGATATAAATTTTAGTTTTCCTTGCTATATATTGTTCTTCCATTTTTGTTTGCTGATTCTAATTTTATACTGTAAGTTATGGAACTTTCTGTAGTTGTTTTTTTGGTCAATAGGATGATTATGGACACTGCTATGAGAATTACAAAATTATTGCAGTTTTGGTCTATGACTCAAATTTAGCGTAATATCTTGGACTTTTAAACCAAGATTCCAAAAGAGATTGTCTTGTTAAAGTAACAGACAACATATCAATATTAATACCAACATTAATTTGACATGCATTTCAAGTATAAAATTTATATATCATTATTTGTATATTATGTATTTTAGTACTAAATCAACAATATCACTGGAGTATCAGTATCAATTCATTGGTGTATTAGCAATCATTTAACATGCATGCATGTTAAATTATTCTTGATACATGGATGATATATTTAATTTACTACTGCATTTAAATGAATGTTAATACACCAATGATATAATATACCTGATTTACTATTGTTAAACGAGGGTTGATGCACCAATGTGTTGCAGGTGATACCTGCAAGTTTTAAAACGTCCCTATCGATATTGAAATTGAAATTTTGCGGATATATCGATAAAATATTGATATCAACGATTATTTTTGTAGATCAAAAGAACTGTAAAAATTATTCAAATTAATAATTAAGTTGTTCTTTTGGTTTCTTATATATAAAAAGAATAATTACGTTGTTCTTTCTCTCAGATTAAGTTATAGAGCTTAGCTTGTTATAGTATTTATATTCCTATTGGAATTGATACAAGACTTTTTATATGTTTTACGAGTATTTGTAAAACATATTGGAGATATCGATTAATCCTTAACATTGATGTGGAACTCTTCGATTTACGTATATATCGCGACATATTTTAATCCTTGACCCAAAATGCATGTTAAATGAGTGCTAATTGCTGATATGCCAATGATATACCTAATTCACTGCTATACTTGAAATGCATGTTTCAGGCCCGTGTGTCCCAGATATTATAAATATTTCACGATATGAAAAATTGCTACATCTGCAATATGCTATTTATATTTTGCGAAATCCGCTTGTGCCCATTCAGAAAAGAATTGCCTTGTTTTCTTAACTTAAGTTAAATGGCCTGTTTATTCTGTCAGCAGAAATTCTACTTTGCTTTGTCCTGCTAGAAAGCTTGTCTATTTGTTCTCTGGGCTAAAACATTCCTTCCTTAAAAAGTATTATTTGCTGAAATTCAGGTGAGACATGCTCAGATTCTGAATAGTGGGCGTGTGGAAACTGCACTACTTGGCAGTCATCTAGGGCGAGCTCATAAGTTGGCCTTTGAACCTGGAAGCCCTTATATGTTCTATACTTGTGGTGAAGATGGATTGGTGCAACGTGTGAGTTTTGATTGTTCGTTAAGTTGTTATATTATGTTCTACCAACATTATAAGTATTACTGCAACTTGTTAAGTTTACTTATTCACAGCCAAAGAACTTTTTACACAGTTTGCAAATTTATTACTGAACTTATGGCATGAAATAAGATGCTTTACGATGACCCTTCGTTTATATTATTGCCAAATTGCATGTGATACTGACTTTACTCTTTTAATAGTTTGATCTAAGAACTGGGGCTGCTGTTGAGCTGTTCACTTGCCAATCAGTTGACAATAGGGCAGGTTATATGTCATCGATTCAGCTAAATGCTATTGCTATTGATCCCAGAAATCCGAATCTCTTTGTTGTTGCTGGCTCAGATGAGTACGCACGGTTGTATGATATCCGCAAGTCTGGGGAGGATGGATCAACTGATTTTGGTCAACTGGTAGACTGCTATTGCCCCCCTCACTTGATTGGCGATGAGCAAGTGGGAATAACAGGTCTAGCCTTCTCAGAGATGAGTGAGCTCCTTGTCTCATACAATGATGAATCCATTTATCTCTTTAATAGGGATATGGGTTTGGGTCCAAACCCAAATCCAGCATCTCCAGTATCTCTAAGTAGTGATACAAGTGAAATGGAAGCTGAAAATGTCGAGAATGTTAGTCCACAAGTTTATAAAGGACATAGAAACTGTGAGACAGTGAAAGGTGTCAATTTTTTTGGACCTAAATGTGAGTATGTCGTCAGTGGTTCTGATTGTGGCAGAATATTTATATGGAGGAAAAAGGGTGGAGAGCTGATCCGAGTCATGGAAGCTGACGAGGATGTCGTGAACTGCATCGAGTCCCATCCTCATATGACCATGCTTGCTAGTAGTGGAATTGAAAGTGACATCAAGATATGGACTCCAAAGGCCCTTGAAAGGGCTACTCTCCCTGAGAAAATCGAACAGGTAGGAATGTCATCTTTATTCTTCAGTTTAATACCAATTCTAGTGCTTTAATATAGCTTATTGAATGGCATTGGACTCTTTGCATTATTGAGATTTCTATCGTATATATTAAATTAAACATCCTTTCCAGTCGTAAGGATAATAGCACCTGCCATTTCGTATTCTTGATACTGGTATTTATTGGTCTTTTCATTATTCATACTACTACCATGTGTTACTATTGCTATCATTATCATCATCGTAATGATCAGAAAAAAATCCATCTTTACATATTAACTTAATGCAAGGGAGGAAAGTGGGGGAGACCCGTGTGCCCTTTTTTCCTCTCATTTTTGAGCTTAACAACCAATAATCACTTTGTTCTGTTTTCTGCTTGTGTGGATGAGATTGTGTTGCTTTTTCCTCTTGATTTTTCTGTAGACTTGTAGAGGTATGAATCTGATAGAACCCAAAAGATATTGCAATATATAAGATGAAAGATACAAGAAAATTCAAGTAATTTCATGTACTTGGACCCTCTCTCTCTTGTGCACTTTCACTCAAACCTAAGCCAACTAAATCTATCCATACCTTCATCTCTCCAATCCACTCTATTTATAACAAATCTCTCCTTAGAAACTAGCATTCCTATCAATGTCCTATAAATTTGTCATTCTATATCACCAATTGTAGTTATGTATGATGACTTCAATAAGCGGTTGGGTTGCTTTATTTAACAAATCAATTTGTGCTTTCTCAAAGACATCAGACAGGCATTATGTTCTTTGTAACACGAACATCTAGGAATACCAAGTATTTTCCAAATACATTTCCCTGACTAATTAATGCCATAAGAACATGATACGGGCATGTGGTAGTCTTTTCTTGTTCAATGAAACGAAAGAAAGAAACCTAGAGGCAGTCAAGATAGCCTCATAAGCTCAACATTCATTTGGATTCCATCGGGTTTCCCATGCAACTATTCTCAACATTTGAAGGTGAATAGGACTATAGCTAATACCCACATTCATTTACATTCTGTTGATGATATGAGCTGAGGTTCATTTCTTTGGTGTTTATAAATTATGTGGTTCAATTGCTTCATTTGTTGAAGAACATAGGTTCCATCTTGATTTGTCTCGTTGTCAATGATGATTATAAAGATAATGAAGGTGGTGTTGGGGATGATGATAAGGGGAACTTGGTTTGACAGTGATGTTGAAATGGAATGGAATTTTAATATGGATTTGATGACAATGTTAATGGTTTTGATGAAATTGCAGATGATGTTAGTAGTTGATTCAATGTTCATACCATTCTTCTGATCTAATGGTTTTCAATTCTGCATTTCACAGAAACCAAAGCCTAGAGGATGGATGCACCGCTTAGCGTTACCGGAGGAACTGATGATGCAACTGTTTTCACTGCGAAGACAGATTATGAGCCCCGAACGCGGAAGAGAACCTCCTACTGTAAGTAGGGAAATTTTAGAGTTGATAATGACATTCAACAATGGCAACAGTGATGACTCTTCATATTACAATGGTGATGATACTGCTGAAGATGATTGATATAATTGAGAACGTTTATGCTGACTCTTAGCTTTAAATTTGAATAACGTGATAGCTTAATTGTGCATAAAATAGGAATCCAGGCATATGCCATTATGAATCTTATTTCACAAATTTTCCTCTGAATTAATAGCTAAAAGCTCTCTTAGCTATTATTATTATGAATTCCTCCCATGTTGGCTGTAAATTGAGTTTGTGCATTCTTCTACTCGGTTTGTTTGTTTCATTTTTCAAGTTCTGATGGAATCATCTGTAGTGTATATAATTTCTCTTCGGGATGGGAAAATTACAACTTTAGAGATTTACTTGCTACATAAAGAAATCTAAAATTTTAAAAAAATGACAAAAACATGGGTCATAGTATATGCTTATTGCATTACAAACAATGTGGATTTGAAATGGATGGTTCAATAAAGGCATCAATTATCGTTTGGAAATTACTTATTTTAGTTGTTTGTTCAATAGGTTTTCATCATTAGGTTTTTTTTTTTTTTTTTTTTTTAACAAAGATTTCCTTCATTAATAGGTTCGATGTCATAGCCGTGCTTGTTTAAGGCTTTGTATATTCTTTTAAGTAAATTCTAGAAGAAGAGGACGAGCCAAATAAAGAAGTGAAGGAGGGGAAAGAAGAAACAAAGAAAGAAGAGATCGTAGCAGAAAGCGATGATGGGAGGGTGAGAAAGAAAAGTGGAGAATGAAGGAGAGAGGGAAAAAAAAGAACTTTTTGTTAATTATATTGGAAATTTCACAGATATTAAAATTTTGAATTTAGGCCAAGTTTATCGACTTGTAATAGATAATTGGATTGCTTTTGATCATGTTTATTTAGAATTATGAATCTGTTGCATGTATTATTATCGTTACAACGGTGATAAGTTCATATTTTTTATATTATAATAGTAACAATAAGAGTAATCATAACGGTAATGTCAATAATATAAGCGTAATTGGATTGAGCATCCTTCACTCGTTAATCAGTTTGTACTTTTTCTTTCTTTTTTTTCTTATTACAGATTTGGGGACTGGGTTCTAAATGTGAGTACGGGTAAATAACACCAAATATATTTAAATTGACTCATTATTTTAGATTACCATTAATTTATTACGTTTTTTTTAAAGTAAATATGATCTAACAATTTCAAACATCGAACATCAAAGACAAAGCATATTTTTCTTGGGAAAAAAAAACAAAGATATTAATTCACTACCATCTACAAAAAGTAAAAGAAAAAAGGGATAAAATGTAAGGAAAAAATCAACGAAATATCTATAAAAAATTTCTACGGTTGAAATTGAATTAGTGTTTGTGAATATACGTACTTTTTAATTTTGGGCAACAATACGTGTGGATAGAGAAGAAAAATGGAGGTTAGGAGAGAGAAAATTCTCTATATATGCTCACTCAATTTTTTTTTCAAGAGAAAAAAAAAAGGACATAAGACACCAACAATATAAAATGGTTAAATATTGTCAAAGTCATTTGTGAAAATGGTCAAACTCATGAGTGCCCCTATCATTTTTTCGTTTATCAACTTATTGTCACTTTAACAAAAGACCACTTAAAATTATTTTCTAAATTTTAGAGATTATAGTGTTATTTTTAAAACTTCATACATCAAATAGATGTAAGGTTTAGGATAGTTGATTACATTTGTTGTTAGTTCAATGAATTGTGGGATCTCCCTCCAAATATGTAATCAAATTGTACGATCTAATTGATGAATGAAGGGTGCTCAATTTGATTGTATTTGAAAATTACGTGAGACCTACTACATTTACTTACTGTTATAGTGTTATTGTTACTGTTACTGTAATCGTATGAGAACTATGAATTTATCACATTTACAGTTATCTTTATTATTACCATTATCGTTTAGAATCAATGACAGTGGCAACAGTGTGACAGATATGTGATTATAAATAAACACGATAAAAAATAATTAAATTACGTTTGTGATTCGAACTTATTACGATTGATCAATCAATGAAATTTCATTACGATTATATCAATTTTCATTATGGTTTGGTAAACGTGACTTAACTTCAAAATTCGAAGACCGAAAATGTATTTTACTATATAATTATATTTAATTAATCAATTGGTTGTAATTCCCTTTGATAATCGAGAATAGTAATGGGCCGGATAGACCGAAAATTGAGCCCACATTGGCCTAAAGGTCGTTCGTGTCCTCAAAACTCCGTTCCCACTTCCCCTTCCCCGCGATATTTTCTTCCTTCCCTCTCTGTTCTGCCTCTTCTTTCCGATTCTCATTCTTAACTGCCACTCCGGCGATCGCTTCTCTCCGGTCGAGATTTCGATTTCCCTGGCTATGGAGTCTCTAATCAACGCTTCTTCTGCTGCGATCGTTTCCTCTTCTTCCTCTTTTCCTATACCTTCTCCCAACAGGATGCTTCCCCTGAGATCTTTTCAAGTTCCGCACGCCTCCAAAGGTATTCATCTCTGAATTCTTTTCCAGTTTCTGTTTCTTTTATTTCTCTGCATCTTTTTAAGGATCGTTGGAGTCGGTGTGTTGTCGATGCGGTTGCTTCTTGTGCTAGCTGAACTATCCTACTTATCGTTTTGATTTTGATTCCTCTTGGAAGCAATTTGTTGTGTTGTTTGTTTTGTCTTTCTTGTTTTGAGTTGCTTGCTTAAGTCTTGGAATGTGTGTTTAGGTAACGAGAACGAATCTGATTCAGAGTCTGATTCGAAGAATATCAGGAACCTTCCAATTCTCAGTAAACGGCATCTCTCCCTTTCCCCTCTTCCAAAGGTATCCTCTCTCTATATTATTATTATTTTTTTTAAATTTAATGCTCTCTTGGTTTGGTTTCTGCAAATTTGAGATGGTCAGAATTCATGCTATGTAGAGTTTCCCGCGAGATATAGTTTATAGCCTGTATCATACGTACAAATACTTGTGATTTCGTGGTTTCCAACTTTTTTTTTCCTCAAAAACAAGAAAAGAAAAAGAGAGATAGAGAGAGAGAGAGAGAGAGAGAGAGAGAGAATTGTTTATTCAAATTTCTATAAGAAGAAAAATAATGATTGTGGAATTAAAGACTTCATGAACCTTTATATAGGTGCAATTGGTTGGCTTGAATACCATCCATATTCAGTACAGCCATGAAAGATTATCAAAAATCGATTTCCTAAGTGCCGTTTGCACAATGATGATGTTCTCTGTTAAATAAAATGCTATTCGTAGTCTATATTATTAAGTAGTAAATTAGATATATGGACTTTTTGTTTGGCATCCAATCTTATTGAAGCTTCCAGTAAAATTTTTCTGTTTGTTTTCCTTTCTGCATTAGGATGTTGCAATGGGAGTGGTGCTTAGTGCAGCCAGGGGAAGAGGGTGGACGACAGGGTCTGGCATGGAAGGCCCCCCAGCTCCAGCTGGACTGGAGGGCAAATCAGGCACAGAGAATGTATCCACTTTCCCATGGTCTCTTTTCACAAAATCTCCTCGGCGACGAATGCTTGTGGCTTTTACTTGTAACATTTGTGGGCAACGAACAACACGGGCGATCAACCCCCATGCTTATACTGATGGCACGGTGTTTGTGCAGGTGAGATTTCACAACATTCATGGAATGAATTGATGGAAGTCCATATTTGACCATTTGAGTTGAGTCGAAAGGAAGCAATATAGTTTCTGTTTTTGTTTTTTCTTTTTGTTCGGGTTTCTACTGAAATGGTTTCATTTAATGTTCTTTTGGAGAAAAAATAATATCAAAGAAATCAAAATCTGAGCAGCACAAAGGAATGATAGCAGCCTAATTAGTCTTCACTCTTCTGCATGTAATCGGCTGATAGAACCCTAGTTATGGATATATTAGGATTGTTTGTTTGTTTGTTAGTGAGGCCATATTAGTAATTAGCTAGGAGTTGATTATGGTTTTTTATTATAATTAGAGGGAGTAGATTGGGAGCAAGGGAGAAATGATTTTAGTAGGAGTCTTCATTGTGGGACTCTAGAAGAGAGTAGTCCACTTGGATGACTATCATATATTGTAACTTCTCTTGATGTTGTAATTTGTTACTATCTTTTAGTTCTTTGTATGTTTTTTAAGTTTTCTTGTTAGGTGGTGTCCTAACATATTCTGTCAGCTATATTTTAGTTGTTACATGTTAGGTCCTATAAAGTGTGTTGCTAAGCAAGCTTAAGTAGATAATCTGAATTAAATTTGTGGGTAAACAATTTACAAATTGACAGGAAACTAATCAGCTTACTATTTTGTTTCATTCTTATAGTGTTGTGGATGCAACGCATACCACAAGCTCGTGGACAACTTGAACCTATTTCATGAGATGAAATGCTACGTCAACCCGAGTTTTAACTATGGGAGTAATGGATGGGAGGACGTGAACTTCAAATATCTGGACATAGAAGAAGGAGGAAGCGACGATATATTCCCAATACAATGAGGTAAATACTGTGCTTGTTGAGTATGTACATTCTGGCTCATCAGTACAAGAGTAATTATTTGTTATGTATATTGTTCTATATATCAAATAGGTACCCAATTTGGACATAGAAATTGAATACATAGATTCTGCAGGTCAATCAGTAAAACAAGTTTTAAAAGCATCTTCATCTTCTGGTTAGTTTCCTTTATTGGAGCTTAGTTGCAGTTAAAACTAAAAGGATGATGTAGAAGTTGGATTAATTTAAGAATTGTAATTATTAGTGGAGAGAGTTGTTTCTTTCTGTCCTATTCTTACTCCTATGGATGTGAGTGTGATATGGTGGAAGAAAAGAGAATATGATTATTGAGTTTAAATGGATTAAATTACAAATTTAGTTCCTTAAAAGAATCGAAAGTTCGGACATCTCTTGGACATTTTTTAAAGTGTCAATCTCAAAGTTTAGGAATTGTGTGGTGAGGATTGTGGCAGGTTTTTTTAAAATTGGACCAGACAATTTTAGGAAATAAATGGACATGATTGCCCTTTTGCTGGGTTTGGAAAAGTTATGTTTGTGGCCAGATTTAACTTTTTAAGGGGAGATGAATCATTTGGTTTAGTGGATGATTTGGTGCAGTTTTCCTCGAGAAATGTTTAGAAGAAATAGAAGATGGGACGAAAAAAGGTTAAATTATAAATTTAGTTTATGTGGTTAAAAGAAAGTCAATAAAACTTCATAAATGTTCCATAATATTAGAAGCGAGCAAAACTTAGATGCAGATTGGGTTCCACCCAGTTCTGCAGTTCAGCCACGTGGCCCATTTTTATAGCGTCGTGTCGTTCGTTCACCTCCTTGCTCTTTCTTTTTCTTTATTTTTTCTCTTGTTTTTCTTTCTTCCTTCCAAATCTCAACCTCTACCTTTCTTTTCTTTTTTGATTTCACCATTCCTTCATCTCATATTTCTCTTGGTCTTTCTTTGATTTCTCTTTGATCTTCTTTTTCTGCTTTTTCTTCATCTCATTCTCAATCTCCACTTCCATGCCGTCCCTTTTCTTCACCATGAATTTTCACCCTTTTTTAAAAGTTTGTTCCTATTCTTCATTTTCTGCTTTTATTTAATTTGCAAATTTTAATAAAGCATGGACTCTTGTCGGACGTAGGCGAAGGATTTGGTTGGGTTTGGTCTTCTTCCATCCATGGAAAAGCATGGTTTGGTTGTTAGGGTTTTAATACACACCAAAAGATTTAAGTTGGACTGAGAAAATGGATAATACTTCAAAAGCCTAAAGCCCCAATAAAAATTGCAAATTTATAGTGAAGAAGAGGGGCAGCCATAAGAGTGGAGCTTGAGACTGGGATCAAAGATAAAAACAGAAAAAGAAAATCAAAGAGTAACAGAAAAAAGAAGGAATCAAAGAAAAATAGGGAGAAAAAAAAGTGATGGAAGTAATAGTACAAGAAGGAAAAAGAAAAAGAAAGCTGGTGATTGAGATTGAGATTTGGAAGAAAGAAGAATAAAGAAACAAAGAAAAATTAAGGAGATGAACGAAGGAAGAAGAAGAAGAAAGAATTGAAAAAATAAAAATGTCACGTGACATTGTAAAGATGGGTCACGTGGTTGGGCTGCAAGGCTGACTTTAGCCTAGCCTGCAAAGTTTTGCTCATCAGAAACCAGATGGATTGTCACTTTACTAGCCTTGACTGTGTGGCTTCAGTGAAAAAAAAAAAGGTTAGATATAAAATGTGTGGTTGGGGTGTCTTCTCGTCAACGGGCTTAGAGAGTAATTTGGGTGAATCTTAGAACCTTGACTTTTCTTCATCTTTATCTTAGTGTGCCTGAGTGTCTCTTATTTTTTTCATTAACTGATGATCTACTTTCAGATCTTAGATCTCAGTTACCATCTAAACCCATTTATCCAAGGTCTACTTAGTTACGTTTGTTGTTTGTTGTGTCCCATAATTGTAATGAATTGTGAGAATTACGTTTACAAAATCTTTAATTAAACGTGATTGACTCTTTATGATTGATCCATCAATGAAATTCATTACAATTATACAAATTTTTATTATGAATTGGTAAACTAAGTCTTGATCCCAAATAACATATGTGGGTAAATTTTTTGTAGCGGGGCCTCCTTCGCCACAATTTAGTGACTATTTTCTCGGCCTCTAACTTCCGTTTCTCAATTTAAATATAATAATAATAATAACAACAAACAAATAAATAAAATAAACCTTTCCTTTTTCCTTTTTCCTTTTTCCTTTTTTTTTTTTTTCAATTTTTAACTTTGGAATTTGTATTTTGAAATTTGATCTATGTTGGTATTCAGTTTTTGGAAGTTAAAATTTAGTCGATATATTTAGGCTAACAATTATTATTGCTTTAGTTTTATTATGCAATAACTTGAAAATTTTGAAACTAAGACGAAATAATATTTTAATTAAAATAAAATTTATATATATGCGCGCTATTTGAATGCCATAATTACTTCCATAAGATAAAAGTGGATACAAAATTTAAATTTTGAAAGAGTGTTTTAAAAATACACATAGTAAGGGTGTGCAAAATGGACATCGTCTGAAAAAGAATCACTAATTTAACTCTTGGATTAACAATTCTAGTGAAGTGTTAAAAACATAGTAGAATATTCAAGCTATGCCTAACATCCTCTAGCCATGTAGAAGTCCAAAAATCTTAGTCTAAATACGGCTCTAAAATGCAAAATTTTTAGAGATTGAAACACACCGGCAAAACCCAAGCGGTTGCATCCTTTTCGGCCTGCAGACTGCAATTCTCTCATTTGGCCATGTTCTCAAACATCCGTTGCCTACTTGAAATGTGTGGCTGAAAAAAAAAACTTCTTCAAAATGGATTCCATTTTCTCAATCGTAAGCACAATTATATAGGGGAGGTTTCATCTTCAATAGCTTATATATTATGGAAAATATCAATTATGTACCCCTAAATTTTAGAGGTTGTATCAATTTAAACTTTGAATTCTTAGACTTGTATCAATTTAGTGTCAATTTATTGCAAATTTGAGACTGATTTAAAAATAATTAGAATCACTTGTCATATTCAAAACCATTGTGAAACATATCTTTATTCACTCAAAATTGGTTAAGGGTATGATTTTACACTTTTAAATGCGATTTCAATACAATGAAAATTGATTTTGAATTATTCATACGTGTTATTGAGGTATTTTTGAACATGACAAGTTATTTTGACCTTTATAAAATCACTCCTTATGTTCCATTTAAAAACTTTGTGTGAAACTTAAAACTATATCAATTAAACTCCCACAATTTCGTTTGATGACCATTTTTTTTTAAAAAAATTAAATCTATAGACACACTATTTCTACCTTCAAATTTCTTTCTTTGTTATCTACTTTTTATCAATGATTTAAAAAAATCAAGCCAAATTCTCAGAATTAAAAAAAAGTTATTTTAAAAAAGTTGTTTTTGCTTTTGAAATTTGACTAAGAATTCAACCATTGTACTTAAAGATATAAATCATGTGGATGAAATGGACTTAATTTTAAAAAACAAAAAACAAAATGGTTACCAATCGAGATCTAAACTTTCATAGATGAATCAATTTAGACTAGTCAAAATTTACTTTGAGAATCATTTATGCATTTACTATAATAATTCATTTTGTAAAATCGACATTTGAAGAAGTTCACACACGTTTGAGAATTAATGCATGGATAATTTTCAAAGGTAATTATAATTAAGGTTCTAAACGGACTGACTTATAAAAATTCAGGAATTTAATTGAATCAAATTATAAGTTGCACAAGATTTTGATCGAAAGAAATTTGGAGAGTGTAAAATGATATATTTACGAAAGTTCAAGGTTTAAATTGACTCAATTATCATACAATCCTCCAAGTTTAGTGGTATGAATTTTTACCCGATATATTATGGACATATATACCAAGTTCTCAGAGCTGACGACTAGGCTTCTGAGCTACCGCTGCTACTGGGTCGTTGACTTGAACTACTTGGGGACGCCATCATCATGAGGCTTAGAACTAAAGCAATCATCTGCATAACATTTTTTTAATTTTTAGTATAATTTGTGAATAAATGGATAGGGAGAAGATTCCAAGCTGGTACAAGCTTAGGTACTTACTGAAGTGATGGCAATACACAAAAGGCTGAAGCCGGGGAACTTGAAGGGTGGATGGTCAGACAAGAATAAAGCTGGATATCATCAATGAATAACAAGGTAACTGTCAAGTCGAATCTCTTGTGTTCGAAAGAAAAGAATTTAATGAGTTCATACCTGTGAGAGGACTGAAGATTAAGGGAGCGGCAATTTGGGCGAGAGAGCTCAACCCTGAAAGGCATCCTTGAACCTTGCCCTGAAATGAGTTATTATTAGTTCAATGGAGTAAATAAGTTGAGTCATTAGGACAAAATACACTTTTCATCTTTCAGGTTGGTGATTACTTAGTTTATGGAATTTCAAGAGTTATATTTTAGTCTTGAAGTTTGGATATTAGAGTTTTTTTTTTGTATGAATGACCCATTCTTATCTCTTAAATGATTAATTACTCGCCCCCTACAAACAAATGAAATATAACATTCTGCTTATGTCAAAGCTATCGCATTTTATATCGTATCGCGTTAGGATAACCACATCTATCGTAGTCCTAACGTGATGGTCATGTCTATCGCAATCTTCATTTTTCTCCACTCCATTGCAATTCATAGCGAAAGTGAAGTAAAGTGTGAGAAAAATATACGATCACAATAGATAATGGCTATTGCATTAGGATTACGATAGATATGATCATCCCTAGTGTGATTCTATATAAAATATAGTAGTGCACTTGGATATAAGTTTAATTTATTTGTGGGGGCGGATCATTAATCATTTAGGGAGTTTGGAATAGATCATCTATATAAAAATCTCTTGAAAATTATTTTAAAATGATCCTCGAGTTAATTTGACCTCGGTTGGCTAACAAAAACATAACATCATGATGTGAGAAATTTTAAATGGAGTGGAAAATGGTTCCAAATTTAAAACTATAATAGACAAGGAAATGGGATGGATGATTCAATGGTTGATGAATATGAAAACTTCGTTAGTAAGCAAATTATGAAAATATCTTTATTTACCTGCTCATGTTCACCGACTTGTTTTGATACAAGGCTGCGTAGCTGTATAAATCCGAGAACCCAATGAGCAATGATCATGCACCAGCGAGGACAAACTAGTAGAAGAGATAAATTTAAAACTTACACTTGGACTTACGAAAACAGAGAAAATAGAAAATATAGTCACAACATAAGGAACCTGGGGAAGAAAGAAAAAAAAATACATGAGAATTGGGAAACAAGGGATTTTAAAGGAGGTAATCACCCCTCAAATATTATCTCACACAATGCTAATATTTAATGTTTCTTTTATGTAATTGTTAACAAATTCCTCCAAACAAGAACATTCAAGAATAATACAGAATACAAAAATATTAAAATATAGAAATGTATATTGCAATACAACAAAGAACTACGATATACCATAATCTTACGAGACAACAAAGTTCTTCACTCCTTGTTTCCAACTCACTCCCTCTATTTATAACTAAAAGCCTAACAAACTTACTAGCTCATTACTACTATGCCCCTTCCAATAACTATGCTAACAATCCTAATAGTTCCTTAACTAGGGTCTTACGGTGATGAGGTTCAATTTTACACCTCAGACCTAGGGGAAAAGAAGAAAAATAATTCAAGTGCATCCTAAGTTGCACTTATTTTTGTACATTCAATTGTTCAATTATAATTTGTCATGTGGAGAACTTTTTTTATTTTTTAAATTACTTCTTTTCTTCGTTTGTATGTGATTAGAGTGGGATGAAAAGGTAAAAAAAAAAAAAAAAAAAAAAAAAAAAAAAAAAAAAAAAAAAAAAAAAAAAGTGATATTTGAATGTAAGCAAAAACAGGTTTCTGCATAGGATTTTAAGGCAAGGGATTTACCCAAATTGCCCAGGCAATGCTGTTAATAACCATCTGCAATAAATCAACTTATAGTGAGCAATGTTGATTAAATGAATAAATGGTTCACTGGTTATATAGTAGACAAGAAGGGAAAAAGTTGATCATGAAATACTAAGGGCTTGTTTGGATTGAGTAGAGAAAAAAATGTCTTTTAAAAAAGGTCATTTTTATGTGAACTCTTTTGATAAAAAGGGTTTAAAAATACACTTTAAAAATGCTAGTGGTTGCTAAATACTTTAATTTTTTTCTAAAATGACTTATTTTCAAAATTGAATACTTGAAAAGTTAAACCAAGCATACCCTAAGTTACAAGTCTGAGGTGCTTACACCAATGCTGCTGACCAAAAGGCCTAATGAAAGTAACTTATCTTCTGATAGAAGAGGAGCCAACAGGGGCATCAAAACAAGCTGCATATATGTATAAAGCAGTGTATTAAAAACAAGAGGAAGAGCAGAAGCCTCTTAATAAAACACGTAGATTCTACCTGCGAGATGGTTCCTGCAGCCCCTGAAACCAGCATCAAATCTGCGAACTGGTTCTTATCGAAGTGAAATCGAGCTTTCAAATAGTACTGCAGTGCAATACAATTTAACAATTGAGAGAAAGCAGTTGTTTTCCCCTTGTTCTCACAATATATATATATATATATATATATATTTCTGTTTTATAAACTATTTTCAAGAATAATTAATAGCTAATTTGTAAGAGTAAAGATTATTGTGGGTTTAAATATTTCCGGGTGATAATTGGAAATAAAATATAAAAAGAATTCAAATAAATAGTAATCTAAACATGTTTCTGTCGTCTTAAATTATTGATTGATCAAAAAACTGGAGGAAAAGGGTAAATTTAGTATTTATATAATATAATACTATATTTCAGGGGTTTAAATATAGGATTTTCTAGACCATTGCTCTGATACTATCTTAAATCACCAATTGACTAAAAAACTTAAGCTTCTAAGGGAAGGTAAATTTAATATTATATTATCTAATAACTAGAAAACACTCTAACAGCCTAACAAAGTCCTGATTTGTAGAGGCATTGGGAGATGAAAAATTTTCATGACATTATTCATCTCTAAATTTTTCATCTCTTCAGGTTTCTGTTTCATTAATCTGTCATCAATTACGTATGTCAAACTTGAGTAGAATTTCCATTAGCCGACTTACGATTCTTAGTATACTTATTTCAGATACTTCAAAGCAACTATTACAGGCCTCAAATCTCATTAAATATAAAGGCAATAGCGAAGAAAAGTACTTATATACCAATATCGAGGCTTGCATTCCTCCCTCACCGACGCCGGTAAAGAATACAACAACTGCGGCTAGTGAGAGTAGCGTACTACAAACAATGAAATTGTATCCTATGGTTACTGAATAGAATGGCTTACTGCAGGGTCATAGGAAGAATGAAGTGTTCTCACAGTAAAATGCTCAAGCATATAGCTGACAACTCTCACTTACCTGCTCTTGAATAAGGTAATAACATCATTCAGAGTCGGCATCTTTCTGAAAGCCGGTGTCGGTCTCGGCAATTCATTGCCATCGTCCTCACGGTCAGTAAATTCTGGCACTTCTTCCTTCAACATTGGCTGTACTAAATCACTTCCACCTGGCAAACAATCCTCGAGAAAGATTCTCATGTATACAGTTCCGACCACAGAGAAAATTGCAGCAATCTGATTGAAATCCACAGCAGAACAATAACATCACTACCATTGAATCTAAAAACATAAAGTATAGAACAAAAGATCACTGGACAGTTGAGATCATAGAGGAACAATCTCATTTATATAGTAGCAATTATAGATGAAATGGCAGCAATCTACTAGAAATTTATGGCAGAACAATAACAGTATTACCGCCATTGAATCTCGAAACATAACTATAGAATAAGAGATCAATAGACAATCGGTAACATTCACATTTATATATCTTCACATTTATATATCTTAAATTACCGATTGACCCAAAAGCTTGAGTTAGTGCATAAAGACAAATTTAATTATATTATCAAACAATATAGTATCGATTATAGAGAAGATCACAGGAATATCGTCGAAATACATACAATAAAGCAATAACAATATCACTACCAGTCTACAATTAAATCTCGACACATAACTATAGAACAAGAGATCAGTAGAAAGTTGCAATCATGGAGAAATGTTCTCATTGTAGAGAGAAATCAGCAGTAATTTGATCGAAATAAACAGCAATACAAGAACCACAACACTACGTATTGAATCTCCAAACAGAACAACAGAACAAGAGATCAGTTTCATTTCGCGAATAAAGAGAAGTACCGGAAAAATATAGTCAGTTGCAAGGAAGCGAGATGCTAAGGTTCCGCAAACGAAAGCAGCAGAGCATACTCCAGTAAGCAAACCAAATGCGGACGCTCGTTTTTCCAGTGAAGTGTTATCTGCCTGAGAATGAAATCGGAGGATCAGATTGATGAGAAATTGGCGGAAACTTGCATGAAATTGGAAGAGATGGGTGAAGAAATTACCAGATAAGCGAGAGCGAGGCAAGCAGTCGTGCCCTCGGAGACCATGGCCGTGAGAGTCCTCACAGCGTAATATGCATAGAAGAAGTTTCTCTCCCTGCTGTATGCTAATATCGCTGCACGCCAAGCCAATGATCAAGTCGCCATTAATGCGCCTTTCAGAAGCTAAGTGCGTTTAATTAAATAAAATAAATAATAAAAGTAGAAAAAGAAAAGGGAAAAAAATTCTTTTAAAGGACAAAGAACTCTATTTTCATGGATAAATTGTCATAGACTACTATCATGATACATATAAACACAAATAATAGTCTAGAGATAGACAATAAAAATTTTTACTATATTTATAAATATTTTTATTTATTTTTCTATATTTTAAAACAATCTAAAAAAATTGCAAATCTAATTTCGTTGGTCCAAACTTTAAAAAAATCAAAATTTAATGATAGTAATTTCAAAACAAATGGTCGGAATAGTTTCTGAATACAAAAATGAAAGTTAGACATGATTGAACTTTAAAAAAAAGATTAGGAATGGTCAAAATTAAAATTTTATTTTTTAGGAATCAAATATTTTAAATTTTTCATTGAAAGTATAAAAAGATGTTTTCAATTCAATAAAAATACTTTTTAAAAAATCGTAAAATTATATGTACTTTCAAGTTTGGTGAGAATAGATAGAATACGAAAAACTCTACTTAGATGAATCATGTAGTTGGTTATCTTTTTAAAGTGCTCCAACAAATATTTTAATTTGAAGTATTTTTCCCAAAGGACATTTTAAAAATCATTAGATGTAAGAGAAACTAAAAATTACATATAATTATGTATATATTAAATATCATCGTCTTCTTTGATTGGAGCGTGATTGATTTTTGAGCTTTGATTAAATCATATATAAATTTAAAAAGAAACATAAGTTAAGATGAATACAATTCACTACAATCTAAACTCGAAACATACAAGTGCAAGACCTTAAAAGTTAAATAGGAATTCAACCTATACCATTGAAAATATGAGACAATTAGGCCAATTGTCCACTTCGACCTTAAAGGCCAAGGCAAGTTTATTCCCTCACTCTTTTTGAGCCTTGGGATTACTTTCCATCTAATTGGTCCATTTCTACCTTCTTATTTCCTTTTTGAAAGGAAGAAAGGGAAACTATACATTTGCCCTCTTATAAATGTCGTTATAACTTCATACAACTACATCTTATCTCCTAAAAATCTTGCTACATCTATTATTCTAAGTTAAATTAACATCAAATTTTATGTAGCAAGCAAGTATCACGCCGATGTGTTACTTTTAATTTAGAAAAATACTTGAGTGCATCTTAAGATGTACATTTTGTGCATACCATTTAAGTGTGCAATCATAATTGTCACAATTTTTTTTTTTTTTTTAAAAAAAATACTCGAGTGCATCTTGATGGACACTCATCTTTGTACACCCTACTAAGTATTCAATCATATATTTCTATTTGTAAATTTTCCTGATGTATCTTAAGATGTACCAAAACATTACTCTTTTAGTACTATATATATTTTGTGATCGAAGAGAATGTACAAAGATAAATATATTCTAACCGCAATTATTACTAAGAAGTTTTTAACAATAATTTCCTCAATCATTTTTGGTACGGAGCGTGCACACGAAACGTGGGCCACCGAACTCGAGGGAAACCAACAAAAACAATAATAATGAGGCAATTCAGTTGACGCAAACGTGCATAGAAATGGAAGTGCAGCACTAACCAGGAACAGAATAAGGCAAGCACAGTAACGAAACACAATCTCAAACAACAATTATTATATTCGTCCTCAAATTTTCATTATTTTTATTTTTTTAAAAAAATAAAATCATTATTTATATTAATTTTTAATAGGTTCTTAAAGTTTCAAATTTATAAATATTAGGAATTTTTTTAGTTTTAATTTTATGTTTAATAAGTTAAATTTATTAGATATAAAAATTAAATTTTATGTCTAATAAAATTCTAAGCTTTATTATGTTAGTAAATTTGTGATTTTTTTTAAAAAACATTCAAATAGATTAAATACATATATACATGTTATACTAAAATTTTGAAAATTCAAATATCTATTAAACATAAAGTTGGAAATTATGATTTATTAGATAGTTTTTAAAAACAAAGGTCATATAGAAGATAGTGTTAATTTAATCTCGAATTTCTTTTTTACTTTTTGAAACAATCGCACAAAAAATAATAAAAAATTAAATTAAAAAAAAGACCATTTTAGACAAAAAAAAAAAAAATAGATATATCCGATTGAATTATGTTGATTTTAGATAGGAGAACTTATAATTTTAAAATCGACCATATAAGTATTGACATGTTGGTTTTGACGTTATATGGTAAATTTTGGTTCGATAATTGAAAAAATATTTTGCAACAATAATATGTATATAATTACCGAGTGGGATAATGGAGACTGTCATGGGTAATGTCAGCAGTGCTTTCCTTCCATACTTGTCCGACAAATTTCCTACCAGCGGTGTTATCACTACTGCTCCAAATCCTGATAGCTGCAAATTTCAATCGATAATATTAATTAATTTCACAAATTTTCATAGAATCATCCTTCGATAACATTTATTTTCGTGCATCTCATTAGATAGTATATCTCATTAATCGTTCAACTATAATTTACCGTGTGATAATATCTTCTTATTTTTTTATAAAACAGTTTAATTATTTTTATATAAGTGATGAAAAGGATACATAAGGATGTATACATCTTGGAATGAATCTAAATATTATCATTTTCATATACAGTTATCCATATTTTTATTAAATTATAAGTTCAATCTTTTAATTTTGCTTTTCAAAAGACTAATAAGGTTAATAAATAATGCTTCTATAAAATTAAATAATGATTTAAAAATAACTAATAAATTATATTATACTTAATTCAACTAACTTAAATTTTAATTCAAGCTATAAGCCTAAGTAAACGTGATACAAACTTTTAGTTAAATGAAATGAAAGCAAATAAGTAAATAAAAGCACTACTGACCATGACTAGACCTACTAAAGTAGAAAACTTTTGAAGTATGTGAAATAAAGATTCATAACTTAGCGAGATAAAGGTGTGTTTGGTATTGCTTCTAGAATAAGCATGTTAATAACAAAAGCAGGATTTTTCAGTACAACCTAGATATAGTAATCTGAACTTTTTTTTAAAAAAAAAAAATTATTATTATTTATTTAATTAATTAAAAAAAACTATATCTCAATTACTATCCAACTATTAAATTATTGAAAAAAAAAGTACAGATGGGATATTCTCACTTTAAAACTTAGCAAAATACTTCAACCGTAAGTATTTTGTTATTGATTATTTTTTAAGTGATTAGTAGTAGGGTAAATATTAATTTATCCCCCTAATTTGAACTCTAAATTAAGAATGGTATCAATTTAAACCTTAAACTTTTGGAGTTGTATTAATTTAAACACTGAACTTTGAGATTTATATCAATTTAACCCTCAAACTAATAATTTATCAATTTAAACTTTGAACTCTTTATAAGTATATCAATTTAAACCCTGAACTTTCATAAGTATAACAATTTAAATCCTACACTTTCATAAGTGTATTCAAATAAAACATAATGAATGAAATGTTTAAGTTGATACAATTATGAAAGCTCAGGACACTACAAGAAAAAGGGACTCTCCCGACGTCTAAAATAACCATGGAAAAATACGTCGTCGGGAGAGAGCATATCTCCAAATAACATAAGGGTGTCCTCTGGAGTACTTAATAACTCCTGGCGCGGTATGTGCCTCGTCGGCAGTTTAAAATAACTCTGACACCTCACCATGCCTATCTAGAGTTGGGAACGGAGGCCAATATGGACAGGTCAAACTCCTGACAAATTATTTAATTCGTCGGGAGTTGTGTAGGAATTCCTGACGGTTACGATAGCCCGTCGGGAGTTCTGATTTAAATCCTCAAATCGAACCCCCCAACTCCAGATTTGCTTTCCCAGCACACAACAGAATATAAAACGCCAAATTGAACCAGCTAATTTTTGGTCGTCGTCCGTCCGTTGTCGTTCGTCCTTTAATCGTTTGTTCATACGTCAAACCAACCATTGATAAGGTGTTTATATAATATGTATGCATGTCAATTAGGCAAAGCAATGTTAGGGAAGCTCTAAGAATAACCTGGGTGCGTCTTCCATTTTTTTAGTACCTAATTTTGTGGTACGACCTTACTTGAACAGGATTTGTTATATAAATGGTACATCTGTGTCCTTGTGTTCTAAGAAGTACCTAATTTTGTGCTATTAAAAAGTTCATTATTATTATTTCGGTTATGCGTTGTTTTGAGGATAATGACATCATTCATGTGAATGGAAAAATCAATCCAAAAACTGATATTTATGTGATTAACTTAGAGCTTGTTTTTTCAGATCTGGACCAGGTAATATCATTGAGACCTTTTATATAGTTCTACACAAGTTTTGTTCATTTTGGAATGCAGACTATAATCATGCAAAATTTTGAATTCTACTCCCAACAACTTTAATTCATCATAGATTCATATGATAAAAGAGGGTGACTTGATGAGATCCCATGCTTTAGAGTTAGATATAGAAACAAAAACAAGTTGTCTTTAGAAGCTGTTTGGATGTTTTGCATTCTATCTCCTCTTTGATCTCTTCTTTCCTTGACGGTTCGTTATGATATATTGATAATATAAAGTTGTTCTTACTAGAGCTTTTATTACTAACAAAAGTATTGTAAATAAATAAATAAATAAATCCTTGTGTTCATTTAAATGAGAGTTGGTTGATTTAGCCATTGACATTATGAGGAACAGGCTTCGTGCTTTTCCATTTTAGATATATGGTCCATCCAAAAAAGAAAAAAGACTTGAAAGTTGATACATCTATTTAAAGTTCATTTTACTCTTCCTTGTTTATTCATAGAGTGTCAAAAATTATTATTATCAGCATTTTTTTTTTAAAGAAATGACGTTCAGCAAAAAGAATAAAAGGAAAGAAGGGGAAGATAAGCTATCCTCCCAACTTATACTAAAGAAGATTGTTATAAAAATTGAAGAATGGTGTAGTAGTTATGGCGCCGCTATGGTTTAGATTTTGAACTTAAAATAAAAATGAAACGCACTTTAACCATAGTTAAATTTAGCTCATTCTCTAAGTTGGGTGCATCAATGACACAATGTTAGGGAATTTTCTTGTGGGGGGAGGAACCAATAACATAATGTTTAATTTGTAAAACGAGGTGTTATTTGCAGAGTAGCAAGTTGGTTTCCTTGGGGAAATTGTCTTACCGTGTAATTCATTTGCATAGGTATTTGCGTGTTGTTCTGTCATCTATATTGTGTGACTAATTCATTGTATGTCTCATTTAGTTGAATATGATATTTCTCAACCGTCGATATTTTGCCATCTATATTATTGTCCTATAGCTTAATGATTAATTATATAAATGAGATTCATATAATTAAATCTAGTGAATATCATGATTGATTGAGAATATTAAAAACTATAGGTTATGTCTTATATATATATATATATGATATTTATTTAAATTAAAATTAATTTTTTTTAATTTTAATTTTCAAAATTAAAGGGAGAGAAATAATTTTCCTCCCCTTAATTCTCTCTAGGAAAAACGTGATGAGTGGACAGTTTTGTTGTAATCATCTTCTACACAGAAGATTGGTTACAGATGCACTTTATGTATGATCTCTCTCAAGTTCCCCTTACAAAAAGAAAAATTTCCTCTATCAAATCTCAATCACTTTCCAAAATATTCAGAGTCCACACCTCTTGAGAATTCTCTGTTGGGGTTGATGTTATAAATCTCGTAAGATCCTGTAGTTTGTAAATACTTGTATGAATAAACATTTGTGATTTATAATATACAATATTTTATTCACATTGTCTATAAAATATTTGATATTTTAGTTGCATTAACCATAAACCAATAAACTAAGATCTATGGTTATCATTGTAACTTAAACATGTATGTGGAGACATACAAGTTGATGGTGTTTTAAGTGATAACCTAAATGGTCTGTAGTATAAGGATAAGGAGGGATGGTGACACTACGAGTATGGCCCGCTTAGTAGATGTTACAAATGTTGTAAAGTGCTACAAATGATCTGATCCTGATCATTCATGTATTAGAAATGCGAGTGTCGATATTCTATACAAAGGAGTTTGTATAAGACCGAATTACGAAATGTTTAGTCTCGTTATATAACACCATTCATAATCGAGACTTTCATTTCACTAGGATGACCATAGGTAACATGACCTTAATCCTGAGTGAGTTGTGAACTCTTGCCCATAAGGGCGGTCCTTTGATTTGCATGGGTGAGAATGACAAGATCGCCAACTCAATAAGCCTACCATTTTGGGGATTCGTCTGATTAGGGAGTTGGAAACTCAGTTACACAAGATGAAATTCACTCCTTCCCTGAAGTAGGGGTAAGTAGATAAATTGTTCCCTTAAGGGCTGATTCCGGGTTTTGAACAATATGGCATCACACCCTCTTTTGGCCTAAGAGGGATTTATCTATTGTTCATTAGAGGAACCAGTGGTACTTAAGGAGTTAGATGTAACTACAGGGAAAAAATGATAATTTGGCCCAGCTGTACTTACGAGCGATTTGTGAAGGGTCATCGTACTGTTGATTGGTTATATCCAATGGACACATAAATATATCTGTAATGAGAAGAGTACAACTGTCAGTCTTTAGTGGAGTGTTCGATAGTTAACAGATGGTGGATAATGCGATTAAAGAGTTTAGTCAGTTATTCATGTACTGTTGGAGTTTCGAGCTACAGGTCCATAAGGTCCCCTTGGTAACTCAATGGATTCAAGTTGAGAATAAGTTTTTGGATTAATATGAAATGTTCAAATTAACAAGAGGGAATTTGATTATATATGATATAATTAAATTAATTCAATTATATATGATATAATTGATATAATGTATTTGATACATTATTGTTATGTTTGGATGAACTAATATTTGAATATGATTCAAATATAATTTCTATGAATTAGATTCATAGTTATTACATTCCATAAAAGAGAAAAAGAACTATGGTTTATATATTGTATATGATGCAATATTAAGACTATAGGTTATAAACATAATATGATAAGTGAGTAATTGTATTTATTTATAATTTATTAATTATATGATAATTAATTTCTTTTTCTCCATAATCACCCTTAGTGGGTAATTGCACGGTTTTATGAAAATTGAGGGATAAAATGAAAACAGTTTTCTAATGTTCCAACAAGTTATCCAATTCACTATAGAGTGACTACACGATAGCATCGAGTTTACTAGACGATAGATTTCTCATCTAAACAAGCGAGTATCCAGTCTATGCAAGTTTACTAAATGATAGCTTTTCCATCTAAACGATTGAGTATCCAATCTATTCGATAGACTTTCCTCTTCTGCACGACAACGTCATCGTTTACTCGATTGTCTCCTCCTACACTCTAAATCTTTCCTCAAACCAAAATAAGTTAGAGTCCACCACTCATGGATTCTCACATCGAGAATACCAAGGTAATTTAGTGATAGTGTCCAGATCTGTTTGAGGATCGAGTTTTTACTCGTTGCTATTCGAGAGAGTTTGTCTTGCTCGTTGCGTTCGTGTTGTTTGACGAGTTGGTGAACGATCGAGGGATACACTTGAAGAAGGGTTCTTCAAAGGTAAAGTCTCTCATCCTTTGTATTTAATTCAAAGCGTGTTGTAATTATGACTTAATGCATAATCTGTTTAGTATGACTGTAAATGTATGAGTTCTTTCACAATGGAGTTTGGGCCATTCGCTTCCACTCATAGGTCCTCTATAATTAGAGTTCCTTCATTCTCTTCCCCTACAAAGAATACAAAAGGCTCCGCTTGGTGGTGTTATCATTAGTTGTTCGTGATCAAATTGATCGTGATAGTTCGCGACCGTTTTGGAAAGAGGATTTCATAAAGAAGAAGAAATTGTTCTTCAAGGATAAGTCCTTAATTATTTTTTCCCTCCCTAGCATGTTGTAAAATTGTTAATGCATAATTATTTTTCGTTTTGTAAATTTTGATTTTGTGTAAAAATTAAAATTGGGAACAATTCCCACTTCTGCTGCGGAACTTCACTGTTCCTTCATAAAGTAAGAAGGTGAGGAAATTGAAAGCTAATTTCGAACAATATCAATCGAGGATTAAGGAACTTGAAGACGTTAAAAAACAAATGAGAGAGGATCATGAAGACAAATGGAAGAAATGAAAAAAAAAATGATTGAAGATATAATACGATCACAGAGAAAAGGGTCATCGAATTAGGTATGATTACTTCACTATCTAGTTGGCTAGTATGTTGCTATCCTACAGGTATGGTAGCAAAGTAGTTATGTCTTACTAGTAGCTTTATGATAATGAATTGTTGGCTATCTTGCAGTTATGGTAGCCAAAAACTGGATTTTGATATGTTTTCTAGAGTTATTGTGTGTTTGTGGATATTTATGAAATTTGAATGTTATGTGGGGGTGGGTTGAGATTGGTTATACTTGTTTTGGAGTTCAACTTATAAATTTTTGTCTACTTGTGGAAGTTTATGAATTTTGAATGTCTCGTGTGGGGTGGGTTGAGGTTACTTATACTTGTTTTGGAGTTCAACTTGGAAGTGTGTTCATTTTCTTCGTTTTGTACTCTTGGAAGCGTGTTTATTTTCTTCGTTTGTAAGATTGTAAGATTCATCTAATGACATTTATTTGATTGTGAAAATTTATGAATTTTGAATGTTGTTTGGGATGGGTTAAGATTAATTATTCTTTTGGAGTTTAACTTGTGGTCTTTGTGTGTTTGTAGAGGTTTCAGGTTGAGAACATTTAGTATTGAAAATGTGTTGATTGTCTTTTTGTAAGATTGTTACTCATTTTTTTGTTTTGTAGGATTGTAGGATTTTCTTTGTTTTGTAGGATTGTAGGATTTTCTTTGTTTTGTAGGATATGTAGGATTTACGTTATTGTTTTTGTTTTCTTATAGGACGCTGTTTGAAGATGATGCTGGAAATGTTGTTGGAGATGTTGTGTTTGAGATCGTATGTTTGGAGATGTTGTGTTGGAGACGTTGTTTTCATGTTCTTTCTTCTATGTATTTGTGAAGACATATTTCTTTTGTAAACCATTTTGCCAACTTTTCTCTATTTTGTGTAATAAAGAATACTATCAACTTTGTTTGTTTGTTTTATTTCTTATGTGAATATTTTTGAGTTACTTAATAATGTTAAGTAGGTTATTCATATCAAACTAAAAAAAAATTAAAAGTTAAAAAAATAACTACCTCCTAACGAAACGTTGAAGTGTTAGCCGTCGGGAGCTCGAAGCACTCCCGACGATGTCTATACATGCATTGGGAGTGTCAAACTCTCGACAATATGTGTTTCCACGTCGGGAGTTGTACTCCCAACAGGCATATCCCAACCAAAATTTCAACGCATTTTTTACCATTGTCCGATGGTTTCAAGCGTCGAAAAATGAGTGTTTTCTTGCAGTGGGATTTAAATTTATACATGTATAAAAGTTCAAGGTTTAAATTGATATAATTATTAGTTCGAGATTTAAGTTATACAATCCTCAAAGTTCAGGGTTTAAATTGATATATCACCTAAAATTTAGGGGTATAAAATTGATATTTACCCTTATTAGTAAAATATTGACTAAAAGTACTTGGAAGTATTTTTTTTTCCAAAAAAAAAAATGAAGAATCACTATTTGGTCATGTCAGCCTAAATAAATGTTATAATATCTTTTTTGTGTTGCACTTGAAATATGAAAATAAAAATCCAAATTAACTTAAGGAAACAAAAAAAAAATAGATATTCGAATCTTTGACATTTAGGGAAGCGTTTGATTCTTCTTCTTCTTTTTTCTTTAGGAATGTAGATTTTCAGAATCGTCAGATATTTTAAATCATAAATAATGTGTTTCTATAATTACCACGAAACAAAGGACCCCTTAATTTGATCGAAGTCCACAAGTATGAAAGTGGAGAGCACTTGTCAGGAAAGGTTGGAAAAGTGGGGAAGTTTCCCCCACAATGCTCATAAAAGATCACGAAACTTCACTTCAAGCCAATTAGAGGTGGCCGGTGGTGGAGAGTGAAAATTGAAAGCTACAAAAATAAAAGGTGGGTGGGCCTACTTGCTACTTTTTAAAGTTTCTTTCTCTTGCATTCTTTCTCTATTTGGAATTTTATTTGATGTTGAAATTCAAGAATCTTTCACTTTAAGAATTTATATATATATATATATACCACAACTTAATTAGTTGAAATATGTTTAAGAGTAATTTCTGACTTACTTGACAAAAATCACTTTCTTTTTTCAAATACATTATGTTTCGCAAATGTTAAAATTAGTTTTTAAAACATAAAAATTATATTAAAAATATTTACAAATAGTAGTAAAATATCACAGTCTATCTACGATAGACTACTATACCATAATATAGATAAACATAGATAATAGTCTATCAAAGTTTATTGCGAATGACAACGAAATTTTACTCAATTTGTAAATATTTTAGTTTATGTTTTTATATTTGAAAAACAAAAATCTAAAAGTGATTTCAAATTGATTTTTTTATAATTAATTGAGAGTTGACTCTTGGTGAGTTTGTTGACCGGATGATTCCCAAGAATTTGTTTTTATTTCATTCATTTATTGAAATACTAAAGTTGCCCCTTATATTTAAGAATTACTTTTTTTTTTTCCTTTTAGTTAAATAATTTCACAAATAAAAATATTATTTTTAGTAATTTAATCATTCTAAAATCCACTATGAAACTAAATATAATACCTCTAACGCTTTTAAATATATGAAAATCATATTACAAATTTGGAGTCAAACATTAATATGATGGTATGAAAATCAATTTAAAAAACAATTATACCTATATCTTTTTTTCTAAAATCATTATTTTAAAATCATCACTCCTAACATATGCACTTAAACTCCACTCATGTCCACTACAAGCATATTTGGGATACTAAAAATTTAATTTCATAAATATTAATGGACTCTACACTAATGTAAATAGATCACACTCTATTTTTCAAAATATGTTGATGTGACAAAAAGTAAATAAAGATAGTATTAAAAAAATTGTAGTGCTATAAAATTTTCCACATGTTAGGAAGTGAATTTTGTGAGGTTCAAAATCAATTTCAAATAAACATCTTTATCTTTAATCATTCAAATTAAATTTAATGTCTGATTTTCCAAATTTTAAATTATCAAAAGTTAAACAACACGAAGTTGATTGGACACGAAATCATTCGGGAACACGCTCCACACATGTGTTTGGGACATGTGTCCAATAATGTACCACTTGGGAAATGCTTGAAATTTAGAACTCATTTTAGAAAGAAATTAAAAGGGATAGCTCATTTAACTTAAAAGGAAGAAAAAAAAAGCTCATTTTGCCTTACATTTAATATCTAAAAAAAAATTAGTCTCCAATGAGTTAGAGGTGTACATAGATTGGATTAAAGGATATTTTGAACTGACAACAAAATTCGAGTTAGTCGGATTGGCTACCCGAATAACTCGAATAGAGTCTCTAATTCAGATTAGGTTGTCGGGTTATTTATTTTTTCTGTTTTTAATTACATTTTTATTAACTTAAAATACTTAAGTTTATGTGCATCATATATTAATAATTAAAATTTCATAAAACTTAAATATTAAATATCAAATCTAAGATATCTATTACAAACTTCAAACAAATATCATAAAAATATATATGAGTTATAATATTTATAAATTATAATACATATATATATATATATATATATATATATTTAGGTTTAGATTAGGTCAACCCGAATTTTAAAATTTGTAATCAAAACCCAACCTAACTCGAAAAAATCATAAAAAATTCAATCCAACTCAACTCAAAATTAAAACTAACTAAATCATATCCTTACGAGTTGGGTTGAGTAGTCAAGGTTGATCAAGTTGTCTTGATCATCATCCCTTTTAATGTGATTGTCTTTTTTTTTTTTTTTTTTTTCTTTTTAATTGACACGTCGTGTTCTACGCATGTTTTGTTTTTAGATTAAAGCATATTTTGAATTGATTTCAAGTAAATAATAATTTAACATTTTTAGATTAAATTTAAAATACAATAATTAAAAAAAAACACATTCTTGAAATATAAATTATGTGACTAAACTGATTACTTCTATCCAAGATACTCTCTAAATATATATTATTTCTATTTAGTCTATGTTGTACTCTAGATTTCTTAGATTAATCAAACCTATTGTTTTATTTTCTTTCTTAAAAAAAGTAGTGTATATATATATAAATATATATATATGATAAGCGGTAATTCGTAAATTAAGAAATATATAAAAGATTTTAAATATGTTATTAATCAACTTAAGTATGGATCACACGTAAGTTCACCACTAGTTGATCTTTTGTTTAATAACTCCTAAATAATAATAATAAAAAAAAACTAGAATAAATTAAAAAATTTGAAAAGTTAGTGAGGAGCTAACCATCATATTTTTTTTCCCTCAAGAAATCAATCTCAAAATCTATATGTTAAAGATTTTACAAACAACTTTGAGTGATTTTGTTTGGGTTAATTAGGTCTCGTTTGACAATTATTTGATTTTTTTTAAAAAAAAAAATTAAATATATAAATATTATGCATCTCCAAATTTCTTTTTTAGTCATTACTTTTTACTAATAGTTTAAAAAATCAAGTCAAATTTTGAAAGAAAAAAATAGATTTCAAAAATTTGTTTTTATTTTTAGAAATTGATTACGAATTAAACAATTATACTTAAGCACAATGCATATCATTGTAAAAAAAAATAAGGAAATAGACTTAATTTTAAAAAAAAAAAAAAATTGATTATCAAATGGAATCTTAATAATTCTTAAATCCCTCCAAAATCTAACTTCAAACATACTCTACAAGTAAAATTGAGACATTTAAAAAAAAAGTTAAATTCAAATTCACAAAATTACCTAACAAAATTGGTTTACAATGCCATGAACGTTGCAAAAACTTTGAACAAAATAATAATAATAATAATAATAATAATAAAAGAGAGAGAGAGAGAGAGAGAAAGTTGTAAGAAGAAGAAGGAGAAGAAGAGTAAAAAGTAAAAAGTAAAAGATTAAAAAAAAAAAAAAAAAAAAGTAAAGTTACCGCCTGTTGGAAGCCACTGAGGTATATGGCGAGAGAGCACTCATCACGGCCAGGGCAGAGCGCCGCCATTGTGACGTCGGTGATCGCTGGCAACACCATAACCGCCGCCGCCGTCGACAGAAACACCGTCACAAACAGATGCCTTACCCCATTACTCAACAATTTCTCCATTTTTCTCTCTAACTTCCTTTCTTATTCTTCTGTCTTATATATATATATATGAATGCTTTGGGTTTAATTCATAACTTGCTTTCGGCTTAATCGAGAAAAAACGTGGGCCCAGCTCAAAAATAAATGGAGCAAAGTGGAAAAGAGACAAAAACTTAATTAATTTGTCCTATTTAGAAAAAAAAAGAATATATAAAATATTAATTAAGGTCTCTTCTTTCTTTTTTTTTAGTAATTTATCTCTCTTCACTTTTTTTAGAATTGGAAGAATTGGTAGGTAAAACGTTTAATAGGTTAAATTTCAGTCCTCTTGTAGAATCTTTATGTATGGCTTAATGGAGAGATTATTTGGTGACATTGTTCTAATGTGTTAGAATTTATGAGAGAGAAATATCTTAAATTTATATTTTGAATTCAATATTAATTGTCATGATGACAACTACATTATAATAGCCTCATAAAATAATTTGTCCTGCTCTCTAGATTAGAGATCGTAAATGGAGTTGCATGATTTAGTGGTTGAGATTCGTAGGTATCTCTACTTTTTCTAAAAAGTTGTAGGTTCGAATTGTGTGTTCTAATGTTTTTATTTTAAAAAAAGAAAATCATTAGTATTTTTACTGTACATTTTTGTCAAATCTAACATTTTTAATTAAAAAAATTAGAGTGAAATTGCACTTTTAGACCATAAGATTTGAGGTTGATATTTATTTGGTCTCGAAAATCTTAAAAGTAACAATTTGGTCATTCATATATTTGTAAAATAATTCTAAATAATGGTTCATAACTTAACTTCAACATAATAGAATGGTAAAAAAATCGTTATTTGCTGATGTGGACTGTTGAAATGTCGATCTTATTTTATTACTTTAGAAAATAAATTGAAATTTAATCTAAAATTAAAGCAAGTAAATTAAAATTTATAATGCAGAACTCAAAGAGGACATTAAATTTCTCTTTAGCACCTCTAATTAAAATCTATAATCCCAATACGTCAATATGACTCTCTTTCTTTACTAACTCTTATCTATATATGAGTACAATAGGAGGGGAAGATTTGAACCACGAACCTCTTGATTGCTAACATATATCAGTTGAGTTGTGCTCGTTTGGACATGAAAAAACATATATAATCGTTCTTAAAGGAGAAAAATTATTGAATGAAAAGCTGGCACCATGTGATTTCCTCTAAAAATTGCATATGAATTTGAAATTTTGCTTACCCTAATAATCAATAATCTTAATTACATGGAACGAAAAATTTGGTCTCTCCATCAATAAATTTGTTCTTCTTAATGGTCAATGGTTTATTTTCCAGCCTAAAAAAGAAAAAGAAAAAGAAAAAGCCTCTATTTCCATAGGAAAGCAACAAGTTTATAATTTTCCTTTTGAAAAAAATGGAGGAGAGAGAAAACAAGATCAATGTGAAAGTGAGAACATGAAAAAAAAGGAGATAGAGAGATGTTTAATTTTGAAGAGGGAACTAGGAATGGTCGATGACACACTAACAAAGAGGAGGTGAGGGAGAGAAGTTTAAACATAAAGTAGAAAGGTGGAAGGAATAAAAACGTAGCTTGTAAGTTTGGCAATCACTATATTTTTGCAATATAGTACAAGTATAACACAATACGTGGAAGCAATTACAATTTGATTAGGGTTTGATTAGGGTTTATATATATATATATATATATATATATACACACACACACATTATCATATTAAAAATGTTAAGGCTAAACATCGGGTTTTTTCTTAGTACAACAAATGTGTGTGTCGAAATTTGAATCTCTATGTTTAAGAAATGGATAAATATACTGATCTTCTAAACTATTGTGGATGGAAATTCTTAATTATAACTTTTAGATGAAATAAAAATATTTTTGTTGAGTAAAAAATTTGGATCAATTACAAATCATCACGACATTTTTTAAATTAATAACGAAATTATACATCATCAAATTTGGGACTAATTAAAAATTAATATGTGTCATAAATTGAAATTGAAGCATAAGTTAGAAAAATCTCCACGTGTTTTCATCGTCACGGTTAGATTGAAGATAATAATTTAGTCTAGTTTGATATTAATATTTGATCTTAAGTCCAATTGAGCTCTCAAAACAGGTTTAATTTGACCTAAAAAGCCAATTGATGCCCAATTAAAAATTGGTTGGGCCTAAGGGTCAAGTCCATAGACTAACCAAACCCAAGCCCGCAAAACCCAACTTAGAACTTTATAAATAGAGAAGTTCTCCTTCATTTAAAAGATTCATTAATTGTACACTTAGAAAACTTAGATAGAATTCTCCCTTCAGAAGACTATCTGACTCTGAGACTAAACCACACTTGAAGACTGAAATTCTTTAGAGATACAAATATTCTTTCAAAACTTTAATTTCAAGAACATTCACATACTATGCTTCCTCAAATCAAGCATATACATTTAACACCCAGAACAAGCTGCAAAGCCCTCGAGATAAAGTCACGTTCGAGAACAAGCTACAAAACTCTCGAGACAAATCAACATTAAAAACAAGTTGTAAGGTTTTTAAGACAAATCCAACATCGAAAACAAAGCTACAAACCCTCGGAGACAAATCCACGTTTGATTGGGAACAAGCTGCAAGGTCCTTAAGACAAATTAACATTGAGAACAAGCTGCAAAGCTCTCAAGATAAATTTACTTTTCAAGATAAAACATCAAATGATAAATTATTAGAGACCATACTTACAATTTAGAAATGAATATACATACAGAGATTATTTTTAACGAATTAAATTTCTCCAAAAATCTCGTACAACCATTATTTTTAAAGTTTATTTGAACAAGAGAAATTAGTATCGGTTAAATGGGAATTAAATTTATTGTTATTAACATGTTGGGTATTTTTGTATATCAAAAGAATTGATATTGTTGACATAAAAATTAATCCATGTTTTCATTATAGGTAAAAAAATATCAACGATAATGGGAAAATGTTAACAAATGTGAATATAATACTAATAATAAAGTTTTCTTTTCCTTAATTTAAATTTAAATGTTCATTTCTATGATAATTTTTTTTAGAAAGACACATATTTACTTTTTGGCCCTTGAAATGTTGGTTCATAAGCACTTTGGTTTTTTTTTAGGTTCTAAACTCGATAATTTAAATCCTGAGATTTACGTTTGGCAGCACTTTGGTCTCTGGTTAACAAAAGTTGACATCTTTTTTTTTTTTTTTTTTTTATAATAAAAAAAAAGACTAAATTATACAAAATATCCCTAAACTTTCTCATTTGTGTCAAAATATTCTTGACCCCTCAAAAGCTTCAAAAACATCCTTAAACTTTAAATAGACATTTAAAAATACCATTATCGTTACTTTTGGATGAAATCCTAGTGTTTGTTTCAAAAATATTCTTAAACTTTTAAAAAAGTTTCTAAAATATCCTTACTGACATTATATGAATACAAACCGTTGATACTCCTTTCAAATATCTTTGAACTTTTAAAAATTACATTAATACTCCTAGTCGTGCAAAAAAAAAAAAAAAAAAAATTAAGAATACTCCTACCGTTAGTATCGGGATAAATTTATTTGAAATTTTATTGGGCTCGAGAATAACCAAGTTTAAAGCAACTTGTATAGATATTTTTTCTCCCATATAGAATCTCATTTTTCTCTCATTTGTAAAATTCTTATACCAATTTTGTCATGACAAAATATAAAGTATAACTTTAAGTTAAAATATAAAACCCCACGAAACTCCAAAAATAAAAATCTCTCTAAAACTTACTAAAACTATAAAGAGCCAAATACACAAAAAAAAAAAAAAATGTAGCTGGAAATTGTGATGAGGTGTAGATTAACAGCACTTTTAAAAGGAAGTGGAAGGGCCGAGTGAGAAATGGAAGGGCCGAGTGAGAAAGAGACAGTCTAATAAATCTACATTGGTCTATCTCCTCACTCCTTTTAAATAAAGATTATTTAGCTGATTGCCAAAAACGGTTAGCAATTAAGATGTTTTTCTTAAAAAAAAAAAAAAGAAAAAGAAAAAATAACGGTGATGTAAGAAGTTTCCATTAAAAAAAAAAAAAAAAGCAATGCAACCATAATTCCCCCTTCTCATATACCAATTTTTTTTTTTTTAATATTTTTTTAAAAAAATATCGTATAACAGTTTTGATTAAAAACCACTTTTAATCCCTAAACTTTCGTAGAAATTAACAATTTAGTCAATGGACTTTGGATTGTAACGATTTAGTTCTTAAACTTCCAATTTTGTAATAATTTAATCTATGAACTTTATTATGTAACAATTTAGTTATTGCATTTTAAAATTTGTAACAATTTAGTTCCTTTTATAGAAATTGGTGTTAAGATTTAATGAGATTTATTGCATAAACAAACCGATAAACTAATTAGAGACTAGATATTTTTATAAAATACAAAGTCTACGTCATAAAATAATAAAAATTGACATCTAATTTTGATAAATTTGTTTATGTTAAAAACTGACCCATTTACTATCTATTATTTGATTGATTAATCTTTTATATTGCAATGGCTGAAGAGACTTAATATGGAAAGGATGTCTCTACGATGTTTTTCATGTTCTGCCTCAGACTTGGAATAGATCAAAATATCATCTATAATTACAATCACGAAATTATCAAGATAGTCCTTAAAAATTCTATTTATCAAGTCCATGAAGGTTGCTGGGCATTCGTTAATCCAAAGGGCATCACAACGAATTCATAATGCCTATATCTTGTTCGGAAAGCAGTCTTAGGTATATCCGACTCCTTGATTCGTAGTTGATAATATCCAGATCGTAAGTCTATTTTGGAGAATACTGAGGCTCCTTGTAATTGGTCAAATAGGTCATTAATGCGTGGGAGTGGATATTTATTCTTTATTGTCAACTTATTTAACTCCCGATAATCTATACATAAACGCATTGATCCATCCTTTTTCCTAACAAATAAAACAGGTGCTCCCCATGGAGACACACTAGGGCGTGACCAAATTATTATGAATTTAAAAGTACAAGAACTAAATTGTTACATACAAAATTTTATGGACTAAATTGTTACAGAATTAAAAGTACAGAGATTAAATTGTTACAGAACTAAAAGTACACGGACTAAATCGTTACAAATTAAAATTGAGAGACTAATTTGTACTTTCATTTAGGGATCATTAAGATTTTTTAACCAACAAATTTTTATTGAATATAATAGAGACGGCACAAAAGATAAATGCAATTCAACTGCACTTAAATATTTTCTTCCAAAAAAAGGTTGGCACAATCTTTCCCCAAACACCAAAGGCCTAGCTTTCTCGCAATTAGTAGCATTCTAATTGAGCAGAAAGAAGTTCTCTTTAGGTTAAACCAGACCCCTGATGCTACTTCAAATCATTATTTACTTAACGTTTGGGCACCAAATGTTCGAATCTTTTTCTTTTCTTCCTTTAATATTAGCAATTCATAAATTTATTTTAAATCAAATTACCCGAAATATCTTTAAATATTTGATAAATTTAAATTATAATCTTAGGCTTGAAAAAGTTTCATCTTTTTTTGAAAAAATCTTATCAAAAAAATTAATGATTTAAATTGACTAGAAGATGTATGTGATATTATCTACAATTGTAGAGAAAATTAAAATGGTACAAGTTCTATACTAGTTGAGTTATACTCATTTTGAATACTATAATCTATTTTATCTCAAAAGATGTAGCAACAATCATTTACCTACGTAGTCAATTATTATACGTTAGTTGTCGAATCAATTAAGTGATTAATTTTATAATTTGTAAATGAGGTCATTTATGTGCTTTCTAATTTTTAAACATTATCAATTGCATCATTTTGTTTCCATCATATTATTACGGGAAAAAACTCTCCAACTATATAATTAAAATTTATCCTAAGGTTTATGGGTTCTATAATTTAATAACCAATTTACGATAATATTTGGGTGCATCTTGAACTATACTCGTCTTTTTGCATCTAACTTTAACCTTCCGACAAAAAAAAATAAAGGAAAAAAACTCAAAAAGTAACTTAAAAAACAAAAGAATAAAGAAGAGTTTGCTACATGTAAATTTGTGAATGGATATATAGTCTTTGTATTACAGTTTGTTGTCCGCTATAGATAGGTCAACAACTAATTCCCAACGTTTTAATCCTCGAGATTACTGAAGGATAAATAAAAGAAAAAAAATACTTGAGTGCATCTTAGATTACAATACATATCTTTGGGTATTCTACCTAGATGTCCAACTATATTTTTATGTGGCAAATTCTTTATATATATATAATATTTTTGACATTACAATAAAATGGATATTTCATGACACATGGCAATAAAAAAAATTTAGAGAGGAGAGAGAAACAATCATAAAAGCTAAATTCATGCGTTTTTCGTACGAAAAATAGAGTTTTTCAGATTTTTCAAAATATATGAGTTTTTAATGTCATGAATTCATGATTGAAAAAACAGTAATTAAATGTAGGAAAATAAAAAAAAGGTGCAACTTTGGAAGAGAAAGACGAAAACTTTTGGATTTTTAGGGTCATTAAATTGAAAAAAATGGTTTTGATTGGAAAAAAAAAAAGAAGAGAAATTTAGATTTTAGACTTTTAAGGCTGTTTTTTAGTGTATCAATATATAACTGGAATTGATTGTCATTGAATGGACATTTGGGACAAGGAGTTGATTATTATAATCATAAGTTATTATAGTTGGGTTATAATAGTTTGTGTTTCGGATGTAGATTATTTTAGTTTAAGTTATAATAGCATGTGTTTGAGGTGTAAACTATTTTAGTTTGAGAAGAAAATAGTAAATACTACCGTAAAAACTATAACAAATAGTAAATACTGTAGTAAATGAGAGTTTTAAAATAATGTTGACTGTAGCTAATTGGGGTTTTGAGAGATAGTTATTATAGTCTTAGAATAGTCATTGCCCCAAACCTCTTCTAAAAGCAATGAAGTGTTAGGTTAATGAATTTTAGGTTAAAAAACATTTTTAGTTCCTAAACTTTCATGAAAGTAATAATGAACTAAATTTTGCTTTATAACGATTAGTCCTAAGCTTTCAAATTTACAACAATTTATTAGTCTATAAACTCTAGTCTAAAAAAAATTAGTATTTATACTTTAAATTTTATAACAATTTAGTTCCTAGAGTAAAAAAAATAATCAAAATTAGATGAAATTTTTATTATTTTATGACGTAGACTTTGCATTTTATAAAAACATTGAGTTTCTAATTAGGTTAATTGCTTTAGGTTTTTTTTCCCTCTATAGTTGTTAGGGGTAGGCTTCAAAAAGATGGGATGCACCTAGGTATTGTTCCAAAGAAATTCTCAACCAAAGAATGTTCTTAAGTTAAGAGATATTTTTTTCCACTTTAATTTTAAATTGTAATCTTGTCAAGTTGAATATCAAATTTGCTAAAGTGAGCAATAGTCCAACGATAATTTAGATGTACTCATTTTGATAGGTTTAAATCTCCCATACCTCTACTTGTTATACTTTAAAACTATAAAAATAAATATATATCCTTAAACTTTAATAAGATAAAACTAATTGTATGACTCAACTAATGATCAAAACATTTACCAATTACCTAACTTACCAAGTCAAAGGTTTAAAAATTTTCACCTTTTATAGATTCCTGGATTTTAAAAGATTCAAAATTTCAATGAACAATAACCAACATTAATTTATGTGTACTCAATGTAGGTTTAGATCTCCCATACCTCTACTTATTATATTTTAAAAATATAAAAATAAATATATAGCCTTAAAATTTACTAAGATAAAACTAATGTGCATGACTTAACTGATGATCAAAACATGTACCAATTACCTAACTTATCTCCTTACAAAAGTCAAAGGTTTAAAATTTTCCAACTTTTTATCGATTCGTGAATTTTAAAAGATTCAAAAGTTAGTAACTAAGTTTAAAATTTCAAAAGTTTAGAAACGAAATAGACATAAATCTCAATGTTACGTTGATGGGACTAAATTTGTAATTTAATCTAAAATCACTAATATGAATTTAACTTAATTGGCATAAAACGTGTACAATTCCTTCGATTTGGGTCGAATCATGAATCAAACCATATCAATTGGTTCAGTAATTACGGAAATCGAACCCCAAGGCCCAAGATCCAATAAAGGTCAAAATGAATGGTTTGATTTTTAGCCGGTTCGACTTCTGAATGGTTCAGTTTTTGGTTTTGGGCCCAATTGAGTTGGGCTAGGATAAACGACAAATTAAAGGAAAAAAATCACTAATGACAACTTAAGGAAAGAAAATGGATACGGAAAAGGAAATACCACTTGCCTTTGGGTTTCTTCAATCCAACGGCTAATTAAGCATGAATAAGGAAAAAACAAACTTAAAAACACTCTATAAATATCAACCCTTAATGGCATAAATAAGAAAAGAAAAGAATGAATTCTGTGTTAATTAATTTTCTCAAAGACTAAAATCTAGCTTTAGGGTTAGGGATGAATATAAAGACACCGAAAATCGATTCAATCGATCGAAACCGATCAAATTGAGGTTTGTCGGTTTCGCCTTTCATATAATTTTTTTTTTTTTTTTTTTTTTTTTTGAGAAACCAACCAACATAAATATTATTGTTTTAATTTTCTTTCCTAAAAAATAAGTATAAAAGTAAGCTCACTACTATCAACCAAAGCTCAAGCCTATTGCCTTAGTATTGATTTATTATTTTCTTTTTTAGGTTACATAAATTTCAAGCCCACTACATGATTGATTTAACTTTTTTTCGTAAAAAATGATTGATTTAAATTTAAAAAATTTGTAAATTATGTTAACATAACAATAACGCTTCATCAATTCATCTTTCATTTTTATTCACTTTGGCTTTGCTTGAAAAAAAAAAAAAAGAGACAAAACCGATCGACCAATGATCAAATTTCATGCACTTTTTTGGTCGATTTTCGATGCCAGTTTTCTCTTAAAATCGACATCAGCTGGCCAATGAACATCCCTAGTTGGGGTACTCGTCTAAGTTGTTCTCTCTCTAAGGCTGTAGAAGGCGGCTATCGGTGTTTGAACTCATATAACAATGGAAGTTGAAAAATCATATTTGGTTGGCAAAAACATGAAGCTGACCGTCGCAGAAGAAAAAATTATGGATATTCCTTATTATATTGACATCTACGACGCTGACTAGATTCTTCGGACAACACTAGTGTGTAAGATTCTAACACCCTAACTTATTATTCCATAAAATTTCAAAACCATGATTCGTGAGATTTAGAATTTCGTAGATAGTTTTTCCATCAACATTCATAATGTTGGTAGAAACACATTCATATGTTGTTTCAAGAGTCTCGGGGATCATCTTGAGAGTATAAAAAATGAGTTGTGGTTCTTTGATGATGCCATGATACTATTAGCCAAGCCAAGAGGCTCGCACAACTGCTCAAACTTTGAATTTAGGTATTCTTCATTTTGGATTCATATTCATACTTCACCTCCTGCGGGGCAATCGAAAAAGATGGCTATGGCTTTAGGAGATATGATTGGACAATTTCAAAAGGTGGATATACAGATGAATCAACTGATGAGTATTGTTAGGGATAGATGTTGGGAATGTCCTAGAACTCGCACTTCATAAATTTCGTGTTAAACTTTCTATTTATCAATAAAAATATTGAGTATTTTATTCGATAAAGTTGTTGATATTACATTTTATTATGAAAATCCAATAAACATATCCATGGCTATAGTATGAATACTTTAACTCTTTGCAGTGACATAAACAGAATCAAGTTAATAGTATATAGCCTAAATAATTTGATTGGGAAGTTCAGTGGCAAAAAGAAGGAGATTTTGTATCTCATCCTGATAACACTATAGGATGCGATCCATTTTGTATAGGTAATACAAATGAGGTGATCCACAGATCATTCATGTAGAGACCTGTGAGTGGGAACATCCTATGCAATGAGTTAGCGTAAAGACTGGACCACGAAATAGTCACTTTTTTTTATAACGATCATTTACTGTTAAAACTGACTATTTCATACTAAAGTAACCTAGGATAACTCGATCTTAATCCTAAGCTAGCTATGAACTCCTGTTTATTCGAAATTGTCCTTTGATCTGCATGGGTGAGAGTAGTCCAACAGCACTGCTCAATAAGCCTTTCATTTTGGATAGATAGCTAGAGAGATAGCCCTACAAGATGGAATTCACTCATACCCGTTTTAGGGTTAGCAGATATGTTGTTCTCTTAAGTGCTGAATCCTGGTCTTGAACAATCTGGGGTCCGCCCTCTCATGATAGAGAGAGACATGATTAATAAATGGTATTGTGAATCAGTTGTTCATTGGAGGGTCAATGGGAGCTTAAGAAACAAGATGTATTTACAGGGGTAAAACGGTAATTTTGACCTAGCTGTAAATACGAACAACCTATGAAGGATCGACTTACTAATTATGATTAACATGGACAGAAATACATCTATAGTGAGGAGAGTACAACTATCAAGCTATAGTGGTGTGTTTTGATGGTTAACGAAAAGTAATTAACTCGGTTTAAAGTGTTTAACCAATTGATTACAAATCGTTGGAGCTTATGATCTGTAGGTCCAGTAGGTCCCTCTACTAGTGTTGGGTTTTATGTTCTAAAACTCGCAGTTTGTAAAAGATAAATATATTCTATAATCAATAAACTTATTATTGATTCTATAAATTGCATAATAAAAGCCTAAATCCAATAAACTAAGATCCGTGGCTATTATATGAATACTTGAACTTTATGTAGAGACATAGAGATGGATCAAGTTCGAGTAAACAACCAAAACGGTCTATAGTACATGATTAAGGTTGGGTACCTTATTCTGGTAACACTATTAGATGCGGCCTACTCTGTAGTAGTTACAAAGAGTTGTAAAGATACTACAAACGAAGTGATCCAGATTCGTTCATGTATTGACATGAGGAGTGGGGGCGTCCTATGTAATGAGTTTGCATAAGATTAGACCAAGAAATAAGTCACTCTTACTTTATAACGTTGTTTACTATATAAAAATGACTATTTCACTTAGATACCTAGGTAACTCGATCTTAATCTTGTGTCAACTATGAACTCCTGTTTATTCAGGATTATTCTTAGATTTACATAGGTGAGGGTTGGCTCAACAGCACCGGCTCAATAAGCCTTCCATTTCAGGGGTAAAACCGGGTAGATAGTTGGGGACATAGGGTGCAAGACGGAATTCACGCCTACCCAATTTAGGGATAGGAGAAAGGTTGTTCTCTTAAGTATTGAATCTAGGTTTTGAACAAGGGCCCTACTCTCTCATGGGCTGAAAGGGATCTGGTTTAGTGACTGGATCACAAACCAATTGTTCATTAGAGGATCGGTAGGAACTTAAGGAACAAAACGTAATCTTGGGGGTAAAACATATATTTGACCCAGTCGTTATTACAAACAACCTGTGAAGGGTCAACTTACTAATTATGGTTAAATCGTGTGGACATAATGTATGGGGAGTGCAACTATGGACTTTAGTGGAGTGACCCATTAGTTAACAAATGAGGATTAATTCGATATAAAGAGTTTAGCCAATTAATCTCAGATCGTTGGAGCCCATGATCTGTAGGTCTGTGAGGTTCCCCTACTAGCTCATAAATGGATTAGCTTTAGAGTAGTGTGATAAGTTAATTTGAAATGTTCAAATTAGAATTAAACGGAATTGGAGAATTAATTAATATTTAAATGTGATTTAAATATTAAATTCATGCATAGGATTCATGAAGGTGAAATTTATGTAAAATTAATTTAATATTTGATATTAAATTAATTAGAATTAATTAAAATTTTTAATTAATTATTTATTATTAATTTTATTAGAAAATTAAATTTGTAAAATTAATAAAGTTTTCAATTTTCAAATTAAGATTGATTTTTCAATTTGATATTAAAAAAGTTTGGAAAACACAAATTTGAGAAAAGATGGTTTTCTCCACTACATCTAACCAAATAGCTCACTCTATTTCCCACTTGTTCTTGCTTCAATTCACCAAGCATGAGCTGCATCTCATGCAACCTTCTTCTTTGCATGAATGTCTTGCAATAAATAGAGAATATGGAAGCAGAAATCGGGCATGCAAACTTTTAGAACTTGTTGAAGTTTTGTTGAAATTTGTAAGGTTGAAGAAGGGGTTTTCAAGTTTCATCAATGGTGTTCTTCTCCAAATTTCCTTCGTTCAAACTTATTTTGAGTCTCACAACTCAATCTAAAGCTCCAAGAGAATAGTAGGGAAGATTTTGAGGTGGTTCACAAGAAGAATTGGAGAAGATTTGCAACTAAATTCGAGTTTTAAGAGGTTCTACAAAGGTATGATTTGAAACCCTCTTATTATTGTTTGAGCATGCTTTATTTACAGCCAAAATTAATGAATTAGAATGCTTATTGATCATTGTTGCTTCCGTTGCATGCTGTTATACTCTTTCAACTAGCTCATAAATTGGAATAATAAATTGAGCATTGATTGGATGAATTTTAAATTTAGGGTTATGAATTTGAAATGTTCAAATTCAATTTTAGGGTTTTCAATTAATTGTATACGATGCAATTAAAAACGTTTAATTTAGTCGAAATTAAAACGAGATTGGAGAATAAATTAATATTTAAATTATGATTTAAATATTGATTATATGAATTTGCATCATATTGACGTTTTATTAATTTAATATTAAAGATATTAAATTAAATAAATTAGTTTTATTTAAAGTAATTTTAAATGAAATATTATAAAACTAAATTTTAAATAAAATAGTTTTATTTAAAAAGAAAAATCAATTTCATTAAAATTGATTTGAGTTAGTGGATTTTTCCCAAAAATTGAAAAAATCTACTAACATCACTTGTGGTGTTTTATCACCAAATTCTACCACGAGTTCTTCAATGAATACCAAGTAGGAGTTGCCCTACATGCAGTCATGTTCTAATGCATGAAATGAGTCTATATAATGAAGTTTCATGCATGAAATTTAGAGAGATCTCTGAGATTTTTATCCAAGTTGCTGCAAAACTAAAATCCCTAACACTCTCTCTCAAGTTCATCTTCAATTCAGCTTGTTTAGAGTATTTCCACCACACATTTCTTATTGAGCATAGTGGAGAAGATCTTGGTGGTGGTCTATCTGAAGAATCCAGCTCAAACTTATGGAGATTCTGCTGAAATCGTGAAGAGAACTACAAAGGTATTGTCTTGTTCAAACCCTGTTATGAAAACCTCATGAGTAGCATGTTTAAAACTCAAATTAAGTGTAGTTTAAGTGCTTATTGATTTTGAATTCTTCCGTTGCATGTTACATTACTCCTTCAACGGACTCTTCAAATCCAAATCAAAATTGATGTTTTGGAACCGTTGAGGTGTGGGGTTAGGGTTAGGGTTGGTTCGAGCATGGATAGTTAGATAAAAATTTCATGATGATTTATGCTTAAATTGGTAAGTTTAGATTACAAGTTAGTCTACGAATTTTGAGATTTGTGTTTATTTGATTCTTTAATTTTAAGAGTGCCCAATGATACTTAGATCAATTCAACCTTTGACTTTGAGTTTGATAGTAAAAATAGATTTATGCTCATTTTGACATAGGTCTCCAAACTTTAAAGGTTAAACATACCACAAAAACCAAATCAGTAATACTATACTTAGATAATAAATTGAAACTACACACCACAAAAACCGAATCGGTTATTTAATCAAATTTAATTTTATGAAGGGATGATCAAAAGTCTAGCAAAAAATTGTATTCCTAAAGAGAAAATATGGCAAGGAGTTCCAAGACATCATGTGCCCTCGCTAGTCACACTATATATCCATGGAACCATTCACGACCTTGTTCCACTAATTATTCTCCAACAAGAGCTAGATGATGGCGTTGGAGATTACATCTTAAATCTTATTAATATCAACCATATATTTTAATGTACAATTTAAGATTTAAAATATCGCAGTTAAAAAATGTGAATGTTTCATATTTTATGAGATGGAAATATCAACGTTAATAAACGTTTCTAAACATTAAAAAATATTCAACTTAATAAATAAATATCTTTTCATTTTTAAACAAGTTATAAATGTTTATTGTTTTTATTACATTTTCATTAACGATATTCTTTCACTCCTTTTGTTGATGAATCTATGAAAAGGTGAAAATATTGTTAAAAATGTTGACATGTATCTTCTTTCTAAAGAGATTCTATTTGAAACTATTATATGTCCAAGAAAATTTAGGGAATGTTTGGAATACATCTTCAAATATTTAATTTAAAAAATAAGTCATTTTTTAAGGGTTTGGAGTATTTAACAACTTCTCAAAATAAATTTTCAAATGTATTTTAATCAGTTTTTATGAAAAATATTAAAATAAAAATGATTTTTTAAAAAATATTTTTCTCAAGTCAATTTAAACAAATACTTAATTTCATGTGTACAATAGTGATATTTAATCTCGTGGGTACAATAATGACATCCATAAAACTAATGGTCATTTATGATTCAAAGTTCAATCTTTCTACTGCAAATAATCTAGAGTTTAGGGTTGACAACGGGGTCAGGGATGGGGGAGGGGGACTCCCCATCCTTGTCCTCATGGGGACCTATCCCCATTTTATTTATATATAATATTTGTAATTAATATATATATATATATATTAAAAAAATAAAAAATTTAATCGTTCCCGTCCCCGACTGGAGACTCGGTGACCAGAGATTCTCCGTCTCAATCGAGGTGGAGACCTGACTCACAGGAATTTTTGACAACCTTATTAGATTCAAAATTGTTGCAAGGTGTACATGGATTTTTCTTTCATATAGCTCACAAGTACATGTTTGAATAAAATATTAATCAGCGGACACTATCAGCATAGCCGTCTTAGCTCAGTGGTAGAGCGCGTGGCTTTTAACCACGTGGTCGTGGGTTCGATCCCCACAGACGGCGTATTTATTGCTTATTTTCTAAACTTTCCAAAATTTTAAAATAATCAAATTAGTTAACCTATCTAAAAAAAATGTTAATTTTTTCTTCACTTTTAACTTACTTATATGATTTGAGTTAAGTATCAATTGTTCTAGATCATAGTAGTCAAGTTTATCATAAAAATGATTGAATCATAAGTCAATTAAATTATATGATTAAGTATATAGACTTTTTTTCGATAAATATAAATAAAACTTTGAACAGCTAGCCAATCATTTGACCATCTAAATTATTTCATACCAACCTTATAAATTTTGGGTCAAAATTGATATTTTATTTAGGATCAAATTTAATCTCCCCAAAATAATGCCACCCCAATTCTTTTCCACTACCAACATTACAAGAAGCAATATATTATATATAGTTTAAAACAAGAATGTTCTTGACCAATCACTGTGGGCCAATTAAAATATGTTTTACAAATATGCCCCTCTGAGATTCATTTGTTGCCAATAAATTATATTTCAATATCCGCATAAGTAGGATTTGCATGTGGAAGGTAGGCTCATTTATTTTATTTTATCTTATTTTTATTATTACATTATTACATTTATTCAAAAGAAAATTCGGTAGGAACATTTGAACCGCTTAGGTATGTTTTAATCAATTAAATTATATTCGGATTTATATAGAAAATATGCTAATTCTTTTTGACAATGTGAAGATTGAGATTGAACCTTAAACCTCAAAATTATTTGTATAAGTTAATGTCGTGTTAGCAAAGATATGCTAATTATATGTCAAGTTACAACTTCTTATTCTCTTTTATTACTATTATTAAATTATTATCATTAACCGAATAGTTACAAGACAATTTGACATAGCTCGTCTAATTTAGATATATACTCAAAAGGTGAGAGATTCTAATTCCTTCCATCTATATGTTATTGTAGAGAATTAAAAAAATCAATATATTGAATTTCTTCTTATAATATACAAAATTTTCATTTTTAATTCATTTACTCTATCATTTTCAATCTCTTTACCTTTTAAGTTATTCTATTTTTTTAAGTAAAAAAAAGAAAAAAAAATTGAACCTTCGGATAGTACTACACATTCAAATTTGCTTAGACAATCAATCTCTTAAACAATTATGGAAAAATAACAGCATTTACTAATGCGATTTATAAAGGTTAACAACTAGAATATATTTTGGATGTTCTTGATAAAATGAATAAACCTAAATTTAAGAACCAAACAAAATTTAAACCGATTGATCTATTTTATGTAATGCAAACTCATTTCTATGGAATGCAAATCATCAAAATTTGTGAACTAAATCCTTGTTATTTAATCCTTAGTATCCTCTACTCTCTATCTATTTTCTTTAATTGAAAACAAGTTATTAGAAATTAAATTATAGAAAATTCCATGAACTTTGTATTTTGTTTACACAAAAATATCTCTAATATTTTAAACGGGACGTTTGGGGTAAATATTATAATAAGATTATAATAATCACCTATTGTTACCGTAAATACTATTTCAAAATCCCAATTACTATCATATTTACTATTTGCTACAGATTTTACTATTTTACATTTATCATTTTTTTATTTTTTGCTACAGTGCTTACTATTTTCTTCTCAAACTAAAATAGTTCACACTTACGCATACTATTATAACCCAAACTAAAATAATCTACACCCAAACACAAACTATAAAAACCCAACTATAATAATCAAACTCAATTATAATAATCTAAGAGTATAATAATCAATTCCTTGCTCCAAATGCCTCCTTAAAAGTTGCATTAATACCATTGAACTAAAAAAGTTTTGAAAAAACAAAAAACATTTGTACATCTACTGTATGGATGGAATTTTTAGTGGTGTTTTAAAAATGACTTTCAACTTTTGAAAGTTGCATTAATACCCTTTAAACATGTATTAACAAAGAGTTAAAAATGCTCTTAATTTATCAACGCCTCATTACCTTACTCTGCCATATCTCTTTCCTTTGCTTTAATCAATGACCTAACATTTATCTATTTTTTTCTCCTTTTTTTTTTCAATTTATCTTCTTTAATATCTTATTACTCTCATCTTCTTTCACTCTTCAATCTCTGTAACTACCTCAAAGGTATTTTTCAGAACAACCAATTATGAAGAAAAAGAAAATAGGTGGATTACTAAGGACTAGTAACAATTTGTAGGTTCGAGAGATCGAGGAAGAGAAATCCCAAACAGGATGAATTTGTAGGTTCAATGTTGCTGACACTGATCGAAGAGCGTAGATGACAACGACAGCAGGATGAAGCTAATTTAGAGGCACATGAAGACAACCCATGTGGGGTAAGGGCCAGGGGGTCGTCTTTAAATTTCATGTAAACTTTTATTTTCAAATTAAAGAACTAATTGTAAATCTTCTTTAGTATCATGACATTTTTTTAATATGAGTGCAGAATAATTATATTTTCATTGTAGATTAAATATATAATTAAGTTTAATAATGAAGGAATTTGTAGACCTGGTCCTAAAGTATTAATATTGTTGTATATCCCTGATTAAAAAAATAATTAGTCAATCTATTTTTTAAAAAAAAGAAAAAAGAAAAAAATCATGGACCTCGTCCACGAGTCTCTCTTCAACTGGTCAATCAACTCAACCGACGTGATGCTGACGGGATTAAATGCTAATAGTGTACCTCGTACACGATTTTTCTTCCTACTAAAACTATCCTATTTTTGTCAATACTTTTCATTCCCACGTATTTTTAAAATTACTTTTCTATGTACCTCATTTTTGTCAATAATTGGAAAATCCACCATGTTTTTGAACTTGATCCCTAAATTTATAACTTTGAAGATTTTAATCATCTTTTTTGAAATTCAAATTGCTTTGTTTACTGTGGTCGGGTCCGAAGATTTACCTCAGTGATCAAAGATAATATTCTTAGACTCGAAGAAATTTTGAACCATTATCTACCAAAAGGCAAATATGATTTAATAATCCAATCAAGTGCGCCAAGATGTGTTGCAGTGTTTGGTATGTACCCCTTTGAATTCAAATTTTCATACCTCAAATTTGTTGGGTATAAAATTTAATCAAATATCCAATAGCTAATACTTTCTTTGTAATTGCCGCAAACTAATTATTTATTATCGTTCTCTTCAGAATATATATATGTTTAATTTATTCTTTCTCGTTAACTAGAATCAGGAATTTTCAGTTTTGAACCAAAATCCAGCTTTCCAGCCGCGTCCGTGCAATTTAAATATTCGCTAAACCTTCATATATAACTACTTAGTTCCCCTCTCTCTATTTATACATCGCGGATTCCGATTCCAATTCCCCCCAATTTGAACCGATAACAACATGATCGATGGGAAGCAGACCGCGTCACCCAACGGAGCTTTCCGGCGACTTTTCAGAGCTCGGTGCCGAAAAAATGCCAAAGCCAATAGTCTATTGGAAGCCATTGCCATAGCAAGCAGAGAAGGAACTGGTTTTGTTTCTCAGAGCGAAGAAGGCGGAGTCGTACGGATAAAAATGGTGGTGAAGAAGACAGATTTAGCTCAAGTTCTCGAAGCTATGGGCGGCGGCGGCGGAGGAGGAGGAGGAGGAGGAAGAGTTGCTCCGGTGTCGGTCTCCGTCGAACAGCGGTTGGCGCTTGTGAGGCGGAAGCAATTTCTCCGTGCGAAACTAGCCGCCGCGACTTGGAGTCCGGCGCTGCAGAGCATTCCAGAAGAGATCGATTCATTCTGAAGATGCGAAACTAATTTCGGGTTTTTTTTTTTTCTTAAAAAAATTTATTTAGTGTAAATTATTTTTCCCTTTCTCCTCATGATTTTTTTTAATCGATCCTTTTCTTATGCGGAATTGGATTTGATTTCCTCTCTTTTTTTATGTTAATTTTTTACTGTTTATTTCTTCGCGAAATAAATGTTTGAATGTATTGTGTGTAGCTAATTTGAGGAGCAAGGCACATGAAGGATCATCTTAATGTAATTAAAGCTTTCATCTTTTTTTTTTTATCTTTATTTTTATTTTTTAAATTTAGATTCAATCTTCGATCTTAAATATATATAGATGTACTCTTTAGAACAATAAATCTGAACAGTTGTTCATGCATCTCCTTCAATTACATAGAAGAAAAAAATATAAAAATATATTTATTTTAAAATAGTAAAGTTTGTCAGGTACATGGTCATCTATGATTTGACACTTAAGTATTAATAGATAATGACAGATTACTATAGACAATGATAAATTAATAGCATTGATTGTATGATATTTTGTTATATTTATAAATAAGACTCATTTTACTATATTTGAAAATAACCCGTATATAACTATATTTTAAAAAAATTACTAATATAATAAAATCTATAAAGACTTTTATTATTGATAGACCCTACTTTGTTAGAATATTCAAAATAATAAAAAATTATTAAAAAAAAATTTCTTATTTGAATAAACAAGCATTTCATGCTTTTCACTACGTTCAAATTCATTAATATTATTATACAAAAGACTCAAACTCAGTTAGAACTTTCATTATTTCTAACTTTTATCTTTGCATTTTAAATGTATAGATAGTGATATTGTGTGAGTAATTTCATATATTTTAACGTAGAATTACTCCAAGTTAAATAAATTTAACTTTAGAGTTCCTATAATTGAGTCATAGAAAAGAAAGGTACACTTTGTATCTTGACTCATTTATATACTCTCGTTTCTTACTCATACTAATTTCATGACTTCATTTTCAATTATTAAGGCCCCTTTTGATTATCATTGTGTTTTTACTTTTCTTTTTTTAAAATTTTATGCTTATTTTCACTCAAATTGCTTACTATGGTTTTCACTTTCTTTGCATAAACATTTGAATTTTTAGTTCAAAATCTTAAAAAAAAAATAAAATAAAATAAAAAAATCAAAAACTACTTTTTTAAGTTTTCAAAAAGTGATTTGGTTTTTGAAAATATTAATAGTAAGTAGACCACATAACATAGAAATCTAGGGATGAAGGTAGAGTTTAGAAACTTGATTTTCAAAAACAAAAAACAAAAACGTAAATGACTGCCAAACTGGATCTAAAATACACACAAGTTCCCATAAAATTAATTGCATCATAGTAAATAGAAGAAGAAGGAGAAGGAGAAGGAGAAGGAGAAGGAGAAGGAGAAGAAGGTACGCATATTTTCTATAATATCAAAATGACATGTCCAATATCGTGTGCGAACAAATCGAATCAAACTCTTGGATCGGATTGGTTGTTTAGAGTTAATATGAAAATCTTAAAATGCTAAGAGTATAATTAAAACATATTCTAGAGTTTTAGGGATATAAATTGAAACATACCACTTACACCACATGTACCACTATTTAGAAAAAAGAAAGATTTAAAAATTTAGAAGCAATGTTGAAACATATACCCTAAAGATTAGGGGTATTTTGTATAATTTAGCCATTATTAATATTATATTCATATTGATGATATCATGTTGACATATTTATTTCGCAATATATTTAAGCTACAATTAACATATTGATTAATTTTTTACGTTGACTCTAAGTCTAACCCTACTTTATTTTTAAGGAAAACAAATGTAACAAAAGGTACTAGCCAAATATAAGCATAACCTTCTCAACCCCAACAATCACTACTACAAAATCTACATTACTTGACACTTGTAATTTTTAATTATTTAATGTTTCTTTGGAAAAATGTCAAGTAATGACCTTTTATAAAAGAAAATGTCAAGTAAAAGGGTTAAAAAAGCAGAGATTGACGGAATGTTTCATATATTTTCACGCGAACCATTACTTGACATGTTTTTCGTGTTAAGTAATATAAGGTTTTGCTTGACACGTTTTTCGTGTCAAATATAAGAAGTTCTTACTTGACATATTTTTCATGTCAAGTAAAATATAAAATATAATATTTTTTAATCTTTACTTTTGTTTCCCTCTCTCATTCCCATTTTCATTTTCCTCTCAAATTTGGTTTCCCTCCTACCAAAATTATCAAATAAAATATGAAAAATAATTAACTTCCCCCTAGTAAAAAAACCCCAGACACCCTAGTAAACCCCCCTTCCCCTCTTCTTCGTTTTCTCTCTCGCAAACCCCCCCTGAAACCCTCTCTTCACAGCACCACCAGATCCGTGCCCAGCCTCCACGTACAGACGCCCAGCCTTGCGCTAGGCATCCGTTCACGCTAGATTGCAGCCGCACCGATCAATCCTCCACCGTACAGACACCTAGACGGCCAACATCGTACCAGACCTCTGTTCACGCTAGATCGCAGCCGCATCGGTCAGTCCTCGATCGAATCCACGCCCAGCCTCCACCTTATAGACACCCAGACGCCCAGCCTCGTGCCAAACCTTCGTTCACGCTGGAGTGCAGCCTTGCGCCCAGCCTCCACGTTCACGCTGGATCGCCCCCATTGTCTCTCATTTTTCCTTTTCAGGTAAGCACCCCCCTCAACAAAAAAAAAAAAAAAAAAAAAAGAATCCTACGCAGATGTTGCATCTGTTAGTAACGAATATGAGTATTTTATACTGTCATGTCTTGTTTTAGCACCACGTTATATCTTATGCCATCACATATTCGAACATTTCACCTGCAGTCGTTGAGACGTCGATTTGAGCAAACACTTCGGGTAAGTGTTTTGGATGTATTGGTATGAATTTGTGATTTGGGCTATAATGTAGCATCTTCTGTAATGATTTACTTGTTTGAATGTTTGATGATGAGATTGATTTTGAAGTATTAAAAGGAGTTGAGTTGCTGTCCAATAGGTTTGAGACCGATCTTGGCAAGGTTTTGGTAAGTTTGGAGGTTAGTATTAATAGTTCTTTATTACCCATTGAAGTATTGGTCTAATAATTGAGTTATTTTCAATTTTTTTATGTTCAATTCAAAGATTTCAAGGGATTGGAGCTACTGTCCAGCAAACTTAACAATGTTTGGACGTTTTGATAGGTATTGAGGCCTTGAAACTCTTTTGAAATTGTTACATAGTTGCTGGAATTTGCGTTTTGTAACTATTATTATTGAACTTTTCATAGGTTGGATTACTTTATTGTAGTTTTGAAATGGCATTCGAATCAAGCATACTTTGGGTAATTTATTTGGAGTTAATTGGTTATTTTGGTGAATGAAATTGTGAAGAAATTTTTTATTGCTTGTAGATAAAATTGGGCTTCCAGTATTCTCTATTTTTTGTGAAAGTTGTGAAAGTTGGGGGAAAGGTATCTGCATTCTTCTATTTTAAATTTTAGCCTATACTTGATTTGTTGATAATCTTCTGCCTCTTTATTCTATTTTCTCAAATCTCTCCCATCTTCCTTTATTTTACAGCGAAAGGTAATAGTTCCTCCTGGGCTGGATATGGTCAAGAGAGAAGGAATAAAATCCCAGTAAGTTCCTAACTTTAAGTTGTAGATATTTTTTAAGTTTCGAGTATGATATTTTTTTCATTGCATAAAGTAAGCCAATCATGTACATTTTTCCTTGTGCGTGACTTTTTGTCATTGTTGTATCTTAACACTTATTTCTATATTTTGAAATTTGATGTTATCGCACTTTATTCTATTTTGCAGGTTGACTTGCTTAAACATGGCTTGCCTGACCCTTAGTTCTCGATCTTTAGACTTCAAAGCTCAATGTATAGATTAAATAATGTACTTTGTTGAGAGGTTACTTATTAAACAATGTCACTTTTGTGTTTGTTGAAAGTTGAGTTTTGTATACAAAAGAAATAGTTGAGATTTTATTTGTCCATGTACATTTGAAAGAGATGAAGGATCTCATATCTAAGAGTTCCATGAGCACGTTCAGATCGCTTCGATTTCACAGTGACCGAAATACAAATTATACATTCAAATCATACAGTTATACAAACAAATCTTAATTAACAGCATGCTAACAACAAGAACATAACAAGGGAAAGAGTTCTATCCCAGTTGAAGACGTTCTTCACACTTCGGAACTCCAACAAAGCGGAAAACTCCAAGCGATCTACCAACGCCCAACAGCAGCATCAACAATAGCAGTACGAACAATTGCACGAACACAAATGCCACGGGGACGACACCACCACTAAAGAGCCCCGGGTATTCTCGGAGTGAAAACTCGAAGGGTGGCCATTGGTGAATTTGGTAAAGGAAGGAGGAAACACGAATCGTGTAGGCGATAAGCAAGCGTGAGGGAAAAAGCGCTATCGCATAGCAGACTGCTTATCATTTAGGAGAAGCTACACGATCGTATAGTATTTGCTGAACGATCATTTAGGAAAAGATATACGATCGTTTAGCTAAATCGACACACTATACGATCGTTTAGAGAAGCTATGCGATCATGTAGTCGACAGTGTGCAATCGTTTAGGCGCAAGGTAGACGATCATTTAGGCGGAGAGGACTATCGTATAGGCTCTCGTTTTACGTAAGCGATCGTTTAGCAAAACATCAGCGCGCTCTCTCGAATTCTTTGGACGATTGAACTCCGGAGGATTCAAAATGAAAACATTTTTTTATTTTAATTCACCGATTACAATAACCGACGAATCCCACTAACCCACGTCCAAACGTGATTTATGGATTAATTATCATATAACTAACCAACTAATTAATTAATAAATATAATCATATTATATTTTTATTTTATAGTTTGATGTCACATATCTACTATAGTATTTTCTCCTCTACTTGATATAAATCATATTTAATCTAATTTACTCCAAAATAATGTATCTCATACATTTAGCCAATTATATCATATATAATTAACCACTCCAATTATATCATATATAATCGAACTTCCTCTTGTCCATTTGAACATTTCAAATTAACCCAAATTCTGGTTCTTGACTTTATCCAAGCTACCCAGGGGACCTAATGGACCTGTGGCTCGAAGCTTCAACGGTCCGTGAATAGTTGACTAAACTCTTTAGCCACAAGATCCACCATCCGTTAACTGTCAGGCATTCCACTAAAGACCAACAGCTGAACTCTTCTTACCACAAATATATTTCTGCGTCCATCGGATATAACCAATCATGAGTACAATGACCCTTCACAGATGCTCGTAAGTACAGCTGGGCCAAATTACCGTTATGCCTATATAGTTACATCTCACTCCTTAAGTACCATTGATTCCTCTAATGAACAAAACAACATAGTCCAACTATGTGTGAACACTTCTCAAGCCAAGAGAAGGTGTGTGACGTCACATCGTTCAAGCCCCGGAATCAGCCCTTAAGGGAGCTACCTATCTACTTACCCTTGCCTCGGGGAAGGAGTGAATTTTATCTTGTGTAGCTGAGTTCCCAGCTCTCAAATCAGACGAATCCCCAAAATAGTAGGTTTGAATCGACAAACTGGCCACTCGCACCCATACAAATCAAAGGACCACCCTCAATGGCAGGAGTTTCCAATTCACTCAGGATTGAGTTCATGTTACCTATGGTCATCCTAATGAAGTGAAGTCCCTGTCATGAAAAATGTTATATAACGAGACGTTAACACTTCGTGGTCAGGTCTTATACAAACTCTTTGTATAGGACGCCCTAGCTCGCATATCCCCAACACGAATAATCAGGATCAGACCATCTGTGACAAGTCACAACACTTGTGACCATTCCACAAAGCGGGTCGCATCAGTAGCATTACCAGGATAAGGTTTCCCTCCTATATCCATATACTACAGACCATTTTGGTTATCACTCAAGACATGATCTACTTGTATGTCACCACATGCATGCTTGAGTCATATACAGATAACCAGGGATTTTATGTTTATTGGTTTATGGTAAAGCAAATAAAACAAGTAATTGAGAAAAAATACAAGATGTGAAGTAAATATCATATATTAACAACACAAGCGTTCGTACAAACTGTTTACAAACTACAGGACACGAGACTTTAGGGCATCAACCCCAACAAGAGAAATATTATTGTAATTTGTGAGGAGTGTTCATATGAAAGGTCATAGTTGAACATATGAAATTTTTAGTGAATATATTGAGTTGATATATCTTAAATGTATAATGTTTATTTAGTTGATGTAATTGTATTGTTAGAATACAAGGCATAAAATGAGAATATCGATTGGGGTATTTAATTTGAAAAGAAAAAAAGACATATACTTGACAAATAAAAAACATCAAGAGTTATCATATATGATATGTAATCAATGTCAAGAATCAATAAACTTAACATACCACCAATGTCAAGTGTATTATCTTTCTTGACACGAAAATTGTATCAAGAAATATTTGTCTTGACATTTTTTCAAAGTCAAATTATCACACTATACTTGACAGTCGAATACTCGACGCTTTTATAAGCGTTAAGTATACCTTTTACTTGACATTGGAAAAAAGTCGAGTAATCCAATTTCTGTAGTAGTGAATAGAGCCAATCAAGAAGATTAATAGACCAACTACAAGAAGCACAAGAAGAAATAACGGGCCAAATTGTGGGCAACTCTATTACATTCTCTAGGAGCATAACTCAAACCCATAACTTTTAGCTTGATCCACAACCACCTCACCACTATTGTCTCTAATCACAACACCTATATCACACCCCCTCTTAAATTACCCTCTTAATCTAAAAGAGAATGTGACGACAGCAGTTCCCAACCCTTTTGGGGCATTTACTATCTAACCATTATACTAAACTTGCTTAAAAAAGCTTGGAATATAACAACAGTTTAAGAAACTTAATCTTAGATAACTCAGTCAGGGTTAAGCATACAAAATAATTACATTACTAACAAATACAGAGTTCAGTGCGTCTCGATAGCTAGCCCCTGTCCCTAACATGTTCAATACATATGTACAAGCATTTATAAGTAGACACCTAAACTTTTCTGAAAATTGGAGTTTTGAGTGGCAGAGCGGCAATATAGTTAACCTTTGAGGAGTTGACCACTACCTGAGAAAGAAAACATTTAAAACGAGTGAGCTACTAGCCCAATGAGTGACTAATATATCATAAATATCATGCTTTAAAACTAGAAAACTGCCAAGCAAACTCATATTTAAAACTTTCAAACATAGCATAGCTAAAAAAATAGCTTAACATAATCCTTAGTTAAGAGAGAACCCTTTTGCTTAATCTCTGAACACAAACCTTAGTTGGTGTGGAATATTCTCAACACAACCTACGTAAATTCTACCTTCATGCACATGGTTATAACTAAGTATCATCATACTTTAGGTACTATTGCCCAAATACTTTCTCATTATCCTTTAGTATCGAGTTCTAATAATCATCATAAAACTCATACTTTGAAGTGAATCATACTTTGAAAGTATAGCATCATAAATCATATGCATAAACATCTTTACTGTAGCATCAACTTGTAACGCATGCTTCTTATAAAATAAGTATAGAAATACTTAATTCATGCTTTATAAACTTCTTTAAACCAGCATGCGTTAAGGACTTCATGAAATATAGTTTGCTTGGAAACATCTTAAACATCTTTTGAAATAAGCAGCATGAGCCTAAACATTTAAGTAAAGCATATGTTACTAAAACATTTGAAAAACATCAATTTTATCACTCATAGCCTTGAGCGTTCCTCCTTGGGTTGATAAGCCCTTCTTATTGGTGTTAACCCTGTGGAAATGAATAACATGTTTAGCTAGTGCCTTTAATCTTCTTGGGAGACTAACTCACCTAAATGAACTTAACATTTAGCTTAAAAGATCAATTTCTCTTTCAATGCATACCTTCTTATGTGTCCAACACTTATGAAAATCTTGAGTTACTAAACCTTAGCTATGTGGCCAATAAGACAATTCATGTGCCCATCACATGCCTTATCCACCCAACCAGTTGCACATAAACGCATAGCCAGTGCCCATTACTTCAGCACATACCCACACAGCTCAACGCATACCCTCGCACATAGCCCAGCGCATGCCTTGCGCTCAACTAGCTTCTCGTGCACGCCTGCAACCTGCCTAGGTTGAGCAACCTGCTTGCTCAACGGTTGTAACTGCCTGTTTGTTCAACCAAAAATTAGTTTCAACTTTGAGCTCGAATAACTTATTTTCCAGACTTGTTGGAAAATTTCCTTACAAACTTGCTTTCAAAATGTCTTAACTTTCTTACCTTAAAACTTGAGCTCTTAATTTCTCTTGGTTTTTCCGAAAACCTCAAATCTTCATCACTGGCCCAAATTCATTTGAGAGCTTGACCTTCTTGCAATTTTTTTTTCAGATTTCACCTTGAATTCCTTGGAGATTTCTCCCAGTAGCTTTAAAGCTTCAACTACACTCTTTTTAATGGCTTTAGAATCACTTCATTAGCACGAGTAAAATGCTTAAATCGACTCTCTAAACTAAGGTCTTCCTTTTATAGTGAAGACTGCATGCTTCAGCTTGAGTCCTACCATGTTATCTAGCCCAGTAAGTGGGATTAGTTCCCTTAACTTTGATAGCTGGCCCACTAGAGTAGGTGTTAAGCTATAATCATGGTTTGATCAACGCAAGGCTTCACCATCAACTCACCATCGCATGGCACAATCAACGCACAACCACTACCCCCACGCATTGCTTCAACACATCTAGCCCATCGCTTGGTCTAGTGCCAACACCTGACTTCCCTTGCCGTGGCCTTTGCTTTAAACATCGCATAGACTCAACCATCCCCTAAACCAATGCATGGCTCAACATCACCTTACTAGCATATGACATCACCTCATTGCATAGCCCACCAGCCAGCGCAGCCCTTGGCGCTTCCTGTGCCCATCACTTTGTCTAATACCATCGCATGGACTTGCCTGCCTACACCATGCATCTGGCCATCGCACGTATGCCCAGCCTCGGTGCATACCTCAACTAGCACCAACGCACATCAACGTACATGCATAACCCCTATCGCCTAAGGCTTCTTACTCTTATGCGTGTATCCTTGCCCATCTAACCTCTCATGGGCTTGACCAACACATGCCTTTGCTCAACGTATGGCATCTCATACGACCATCACTTAGCGACATAGCATGGTCTCATGCCCATCATGTGTCCAAATAACCTCAATGAAACATGGTTGCCACACACCTAGGCAACACATCAAGGCTTCCAATGCAAGGCTACTATACTTAGCCAAACTTTTCCTTACAAAGTGCCTCATTGTCTTGCTACCTAGGGCCTTAATGCTCAACACTTAGAACATTTTTCCTTCCTTTTCCTCTTCAAGCTTTTCGAACAAACGTATTATTAACTTATACTTAATCTTGATTAACATGTTAATTAACTTACTTAAGTAAGGAAATTAGGGTTTGGGTTTTACAACCCAACCCAATCCTAGCCCCATTTGGATAACAAGCCACGTCAACATTTAGCTTCAGGCCTTTCCCCCTGCCGGCGGAGACCAATGTTGCAGCACAAGCTGACCACCTGACCTCCTATAGTAGCGAGCACTGTCCAAGTACTCTCACTTCTCCTCTCCATACAATCCCACCCAGTCATTTGGTAACTTGTAGAAATACAAGTTATTTTAGCTCTTTATTTATAATAATTAGGAAAATTCAGGGGAAAATGCATTAACTTGAACTGAAATTCATGTGAATAATTAAACTTTGTATTCCTACATTTACAAAACTCATTTATCCTGAAAGTTATAAAATCTAACACCTTTAAATGCAAGATTTCTAAGAAAAGAAAAAAACTCAACTAAGAAAAGAAAAGTTGCAGTTGTGGACACATAAAAAGAGTTCAGATCAAATTTCAACCTTGCACACAAAGAACCATGCGTTGAACAGAAATATGAAGAGTAGAAAATGACAAACGTGTGGGTGATGGAAGTCAAATCAAAATGCAAGCGGCAGAACCGATGAATATGTGATACGAGTAATTGGCATAGTAGGGCATGAAATTAAATACAAAGGTGTCAAATCATCATTAGAAAGAAGCTTCCTGTGACGCTTATATATAGCCCTTTGAGAATCAGTTTAAGAGCAAAGACTTTCTTCCAAGAGATTGGCTGAAATTCTATCCAAATTTCTCCCCATTTCCACCATTGTCTTCAACCTTTCGAGCTTTTTTTTGGAGAATTCTAAGTGAAAACTCAATCTTCTTCTCTAAAAAGGGAGAGAGTGTTTTCATCTCCACAGTGACCACCATTGAAGAAGCCTCCATCCAAGCCAAAGGAAACAAGACATTGCGACCGCGGCTTGATACATTTCATGTAAACTTCTAAACCTATTTAACTAGTTAATCATGTTTAAGTCCCCTTAATTACATGTTAATTATCCTGATTATGTGTTTAAATTCTTGTAAGCATTTGGTTATAATGTTTGTAGTAGAGAAAATTATATGGAGGTTATAATGAGTATACGTTTGAGGTAGAGATGAGGAAAATTTTCTAAGTCTTGAAATCGGGTACTCTCGGATGGTAAAGAACAATCTACACTTAGGCAGAATTCGGGAAAGCTAAAGCAGATGAAGGTAGGCGCGATGCTAGGTTGAAAGGGAAGTAGGAATTTTCCTAAGTGTTGGAGGTTGTGTGATAACTGACAGAAATGCCAGTTATTATAAGCCTTTTATTTAGAATTATAAGGGCTAACAGGTAGAAAACGCAGTGATAATACTTAGAATTTTTGAAAAATTGAGTTTTGCGTCGATAAGCACCTAAAACCTCACTGACCCAATATTATGCGTTATTCTGTGCCAAAGTGTCTATTTTTGTAGCTATCGCAGGAATCAAACACATGCGTTTGTAATAAGCAATCATAGACAAACACATGCGCTGAAGCCAGGTGACCGCAAAAGACGAACGTAGACGGTAAGCCCATGCGTCCAACGCATGGAGAATATGGTGAACAAATAGAGATTGCGGCCACAGAGTGACAACCATAATAGAAGATCGCAAGTTGGGTTGAACGCGTTGATAACTTTAGCTAAATTTAGCTCAAACGGATACTTTGGGAGTATCAACAAGATAAGGTGATGTGACAATGCCCATACCGAGACAAAAGCAGTAGTGAGCCATACCTCCATCATTACAGCTGTCGGCGTCCAAGTTCTATAAATAGCCCTTGATACCTTCATTTTGAGACATCTGAGCTTCTGCCTCAAGACAGAAGTTTTTTATCACAAATGAGAGCTTGAAAGAGATTTCCAGTGAAAATTCTTCATCTCCGCAGCCCAGACTGAGTGACGATCGGAGTATTCGCCAAAGATAGAGCTCGAGAGAGACATCTCTACCATTCAACCATGGCACCACCGGCAGCCTTGACATAGAGATAGGTACAATCTTATGCTTCGTATTGTTTCTAGAGATAGGTACAATCTTATGCTCGATGCAACCATGCACTATAGAGATATAATCATGCGGCTGACCATCTAGAGGTGTGATGCGTTAGTACAACGAACTAGGATTATTAGGGCGATTTAAGATAGTAAAATTTCTATGCGTTAATGTTTGTTATGTCTCTATTTATTCTCATTGCAAGTCTTCTATTGCTCAATCTGTTTAGTTAGGAGTAGGAGTAGTATGTAAAACATTTAAACCTTCTTCACTTTATTTTTATTCTTATTCATCGCCTCAAACAGATCACCTCACAAATATTATTGAGTGACAAGTCCCCGTGTTCGACCTTGGATTACTCGACAAACTTGCGTTTGTGTTATACTTGACGCAAGCGTAAGAAAACTTGTGATAGGAACGCGTGATCATTGCATGCTAAGATTAACGCATCATCATTCCGATGCATGACCTCAGACGCATGGGAGCAAGTGCATAAGCCATGTCTACCCATCCATCCTCAATAAATAAAATAAAACAAAAACGCATCCCTAAATAATCCCAACAAGTTTTTGGCGCCGTTGCCGGGGACGTGGCAGCTAATGTTTTGTGAAGTTTTTGTATTTTCGCAGGCACCCTTTCAATCTTAGGCTTATTGTAGATTGTGCGACCAAGCTGCAAATAATATTTGAAGGATAGGTGATGCGTCAAAAGTCAAATATTGACCCCGAGATAGAAAAGTTATCTGTCGCATAAGCTGGAAGCAGTCTTAGACGCATGACAACCATCATGCGTCCAACAATTGCTGGAAGCTCCAACGGTCAGGGCGAGCCCCCTTGACCCAAGCAGTTGAGAGCCATCTCTTGTATGGGAGACTCCTTGTGGTGACAACACTCCAATTTCTCCATGGACGTCTTCTACTCTATCTTTTACATTACTTTCTTAGTTTATTATTTTTATTTGTTGTTATTTTGGATATGCGGCTACTTCCTTGGTTGTGGTGCGTTTGCTTCTTGTAGGTGTGATAATAACTCTCCTCGGTGCGCAATTACAACGGAAGAATCCTCCACATCCTTTAAACGCATGGCTTCAATCACATGAACTCCAACGCATTGTTGCATGCGTTATTCTACTTAAGGTTCTTTTCTTGTTATCTTCTATGCATTATCCTTTTGGAATTCTCCTTGTCTGACTGTGGTTCTTTGTGATGCGTCTATAATGGTACAAATAATTCACCGAGTTCTCTAGCTAGGCATCGCAAGGCGCTCTGTACTTTTAATAGCTTCTTCAAATTGTGAAAGTCTATAGTTTTATTATGTGCAAACCTTTGCTCAAGCATTTGTTATTACATTCCTAATGAGTTTGCTTTTAGCTTGCAGTGAGAATGTTGCCACCCTCTAAGTTTAGGGGGTGGCAGCAGTCTTAGAGAATTGCGTTCATCACAATGCAAATCTTAATTCCTTAAAAAAAAAAAAAAAAAAAACTTTTGAAAATAACAACTCCACTATCAACGCAATGGGGAAATCCATGTTGATAAGAGTTAAGTTGTGAAAGGCATTTACTCGTAGTTGGATGTCCGCATGACACCCGTGGGGGCAAACCAAAATGAAGGTAAATCGCCATGCAGTGAGAATCGACGCATCAACGCAACTCCTCTGTCTGGCGCAATCCAAATTAAGCAAGACATGAGTTGAGTTGAATATGGAACGTAACCGAAGTTGGATGCCTGCATGACACACATAGGGGTAAGCCAAAACGAAGAGCGTAACCAGGATCAATGTCGTATTCGAATAAGTAAACGCATAAGCTTGAATTGTTTTAAACAAACGCATTCTCATAAGCTGAAAGCAAAGTTGCGGAGAATGAATAAAAAGTTTTTGAGCAAGAGCTTGCCAAATTTCAACTTAGAAAAGATCTCTTTGAAAAAGTAACCAAGGTAGAGGAGAGCACTGCGTCTATAGTTAGACGCACGAGTAAATTATATTGAGAAGATGGTCATCACAAAGGAACTCCAAAAAGTGAGTTAAGAATTTCTTGAGTGTAACGCATGCTTGAGGACAAGCATGATTCTATGGACGCATGTAGTAAATTATATTGAGAATTATGAGGGCTAACAGGTAGAAAACGCAGTGATAATACTTAGAATTTGTGAAAATTTGAGTTTTGCGTCGATAAGCACCTAAAACCTCACTGACCCAATATTATGTGTTATTCTGGGCCAAAATGTCTATTTTTGTAGCTATCGCAGGAATCAAACGCATGCGTTTGTAATAAGCAATCACAAACAAACGCATGCGCTGAAGCTAGGCGACCGTAAAAGACGAATGCAGATGGCAACCCCATGCGTCCAACGTATGGAGAACGCGGTGAACAAATAGAGATTGCGGCCACGGAGTGACAACCATAATAGAAGATTGCAAGATGGGTAGAACGTGTTGATAACTTCAGCTAAATTCAGCTCGGACGCATACCTTGGGAGTATCAACAAGATAAGGCGATGTGACAACACACATACCACGATAAAAGCAGTAGTGAGCCATACCTTCATCATTACAGTTGTCCGCGTCCAAGTTTTATAAATAGCCCTTGATATCTTCATTTTGATACATCTGAGCTTCTATCTCAAGGCAGAAGTTTGTGATCATAGATGAGAGCTTGAAAGAGATTTCTAATGAGAATTCTTCATTTCCACAGCCCAGACTGAGTGACGATCGGAGTATTTGCCAGAGATGGAGCTCGAGAGAGACATCTCCACCATTCAACCATGGCACCACCGGCAGCCTTGACGCAGAGTCTTTCATCTCCCTTCTAATCTGTGTATTGTATTACATTTTAGCTTGAGATATTAAGATATTTTGTGATCAATGCAATTCTTACTCCTTCATTATCGTTTTCTCCATCTTCTTCATCTCTATCATAGTTTATCTTCAGTGTTTATTTATCAAAGTTAATCGCATGCTTAATCATGTAGCCTAGAGATAGGACGCATGTAGTAACCCACCGAGAGGTATGTGTTGTGCGAGTATAGTGAGTTAATCCTCTTTGCTTGGTGAAAGGCTGTGGCAACGTCTGTCTATGGGATGTTGCATTGCTTGTCTATAAGTTAAATAGCCGCGTCTAACTGCCTGAGAAGGTAAGAGATGGAACGCACTAAGCAAGGTTCGTATTATTCCTAAAGATTGGCACAATCTTATGCTCGAAGCAACCATGCACTATAGAGATATAGTCATGCGGCTGACCACCTAGAGGTGTGATGCGTTAGTGCAACGAGCTGGGATTACTAGGGCGATTTAAGATAGTAAACATTACTATGCGTTAATGGTTGTATGTCTCTACTTATTCTCATTGCAAGTCTTCTATTGCTCAATCTGTTTAGCTAGGAGTAGGAGTAGTGTGTAAAACATTTAAACCTTCTTCGTTTTATTTTTATTCTTATTCATCGCCTCAAACGCATCATCTCGCAAATATTATTGAGTGACAAGTCCCCGTGTTCGACCTCGGATTACCTAGAAACTTGTGTTTGTGTTATACTTGGCGTAAGCGTAAGAAAACTTATGATAGGAACGCGTGATCATTGCATGCTAAGATTAACGCATCCTCATTTCGACCCATGACCTCAGACGCATGGGAGCAAGCGCATAAGCCATGTCTAACACATGATTTAATGTTCAAAACCCATCTGTCCTCAATAAATAAAATAAAACAGAAACGCGTCCCTAAATAATCCCAACATTGTGCTCTTGGGTAATATAGAAGAGTTGACACTTAGAAGAAAATTAGAAATGTAGAATTGAGGAACGCATGGGCGTCTATAGGATTAAGAGCTTAAGGGTGGAAATTGGCTAAGTGTAACCAGAGGTATTTGTCAAGGGCCTTTAGAGGCAAGTAAAGGCCTAGGATGGATAGAATATGGGCAGTTAAGTCTGCATAGGTGAACGCAGGGTAGACTCTGAGGCTTATTAGAAGTTAAGGGTGAAGGGAAACCAATGAAGGTTTCATAGCGGAAACAGGGATCGTTCCTGCTTTTAGTTTCACAAAATTGATAAAATTACATAATCAAAACAAAGATTATGCATTATCAAACAAAAAACTTTACAACATACTTTTAAAATGAGAAAAAAGGGAATAAGAATTACGTACCCTTGAAGAACATTTTCTTCAGGTAAATCCCTCAATCCATGATCATGAATGATTTGATCTTGATCTTGATCTCCAAACCAAGACACCACCACTTGGGAACCCTCTATATTCTCTTGGGAATGAGAATATGCAAGAGTGGTGGGCTCTACACAAACTATTGAAAGAGGGAAAGAGAATGAGAAGAAGAAGAAGAAGGAAAGTTTCCTTCTTTGTAATTTTCTTGGAAAAGATAAGATTGAATGGTCCAATCCCCTGAACTTCCTCTGCACATTTTTTGCTAAGAGAATTAGGGAGAGGGAGTTGTAACTCCCTCCCTTTAACTAAATAAATATAAATATAAATATAATTTAATTTAATTTAAATAAATAATATACATATATATATATACTATATGTTATATCAAATATAACACATGACCTATAGTTTTATATTGTATCAAATATAATATAACCTATAGTTTTATTTTCTCTCAACAATGCATGATATTTAATATAAATCATATTTATATTAAATTCAATTATATGAATCTCATCCATATAATTAATATTCGAATCATATTCAAATATTTTAATTCCTCTCAACTATTTATGGTATTTAACATAAATCATATTTATATTAAATTTAATTATATGAATCTTATGCATATAATTAGTATTTGAATCATATTCAAATTTCTCTCAAAATACTTTATATTACAATATATCAAATACATTATATTAATTATATCACATATAATTAATTAATTTAATTAATTATATCAATTATATCATATATAATTATTTCTCTCAATTAATTTGAACAATTCAAATTAGTCCAAACTTAATTCTCAATTTAATCCCTGCTATAGATGGGACCTTATGTACCTGTAGATTAAAGATCCAATGATATTTGGATAATTAATTAAACTTTTTAATTAAATTACACAATATCCATTAACTATCAGTCACTAGATCGACAACGACACTCTTGTTTTTAAAATCAGAGATTTAATATTAGTATAATCATATTTGGGTCATAAATACAAAATTTTCATTTTCTCTCTCTCTTCCTCCTATCTCACTCATTTTCATTCTTTCTCCCAAGCCCCACCTTCACATATAGACAATCCCCCTTTGCTCTCTCAACCTCTCAATGCTCTTCCCCTTTACGGCCATCCACAGCCAATGCCACCTCCTCCTCCGCCTTGACTCCGCCACCGAGGGTCACCATCCACTGTCACTTTGGGTCCAAGGAATGTCAATGATAAGCTTTTGTCTCTCTAGCGTAACTTATGTTTTCCTCTCCTTCACAAAAACACCAGTCGAAAATTTCTTCAATTCGAGGATTGAAACATCACCAAAAAGAAGTGATTGAATCATATACTCAATGAAATCAGAAATCGTCTGGTAAAATTACTTCCTCAATGAAATACTCTGGTGGTCTTAGCTTTGCCTATTTTGGTTACTCTCTTCTTATATATTCATTGAGTGTTACATTTAACCTAATTCCAGAAGGAATTAAGAAAGGAATTATTGAAAATATTACTCGTGTAAGACATCTTAGAGGATCTTTCTGACACTTTTTTATTGAAGTTTATATATATTTATAGATTGGAACTTTGTTTACCTAATGTACTTTATGTTTATGCATATTGGTACATTAAGCATATAGGTTTGATGTATTTTGCTGATTTTCAATAATTTGTACTTTATTCAGTTTTGATTTGGTGCAAATTCTGGAATTGAGGGAACAGTGTGGCTGGTTATGCCTAGGTGGGATATTAGAAAAATTGTAAATACGATCATTTATTGAATTGTTAGGACTTTTAATAGAAGGTCTTTGAACGGAAGATTCATAAATATCTCTTTTTGAGAAGGCTTGATTTATAATAAATCTTGGTTTGGAATTGTGCCACTGAATCATATACGGCATATTTCCTGTTTACTAAATGATGAAGTTCTTTTAACTATGAGTAGCCACGAGTGTTTAAATATAAGTGGTGTATACCAACGAGGAATTTATTAAAATGAAGTAATAAATACAAAATGAAGAGAGTTGAGTATTTATAGGCCTTTGGACAGTAATCTATAACTGGCTAAGAAGGTTACAACAAAGTAAAACTTAAGAAAAAAAAATGAAAAGTTATTGAACTAAACAAAAAAATAGGATAAAAATATACATAATAAAATCTAACTTAACATATCTACTACATCATAATCCATCCCCACAAAATCAAACTCGTCCTCGAGTTGTTTCTAAGAAGCCAAATGAAACTCGTTTGGAGCATGATAAGGAATAATGTCAACAATGCTGAACACAGGGCTGATGTTGAAATCAGAAGGTAACTTAATGCGACAAGCATTAGCTCTATAAACTCAAGTAATAGGAAATGGTCCCAACTTCCTATTCTTCAGTTTATTGTATGTCCCTGTAGGAAATCGAGCTTTTCTTAAATGAATTATCTCCAAGACACCAATGTGATATTGATGAAGATGACGGTGTTTGTCAGCTGCTTCTTATAAGCTTTATTTGAGCGTTAGATGTTTTGTTAGACTTCTTTGTGGAGTTCAACGATCCAATCAGTCATACTTTCAGCCTCATTGCTAATATCAATAGAAGTGGGTAAATTTACTAGATTAACTGTTTACCTTGATATTGTAGTATAAACTATCTCGAATGGATACTTCCTGATAACTTGTAGAAATACAAGTTATTGTAGTTTTTTTTTAATTTAGAATAATGAAGGAAATTTAGTGGAAAACACATTAACTTAAGATGAAAATCAGGTAAATAGATAAACTTTGGGTTCAAGTATTTACAAAACTTAATAACATGAAAACTATAAACATGACATCTATGATTATAGGATTTTAATGAAAAGAAGCAAAAATTAACAAAGGAAACTAAAGCTGCAACCATTGGATGCATAAGAAGATCGGCTCAACCTAATCCTATATGCACAGAAGAATCATGCATTGAAAAGAAATATGAAGAAAGAAAAACAACAAACGCATGACCGATGGCACGTCTAATCAAGTGGGAGATGATACTGGGGTATGCCCTAGTTTATTGTATATTGTACATTTTTATATTGTATTGTACATTTGTCTCCCGAGTCATTAGAACAAGTGGAAGATTGTTAGGATTGGTATCCTAATTCTCCTGGAGTCTCGTTGTTTTGTAAATATACACATTGTTTAATGAATAAAATAAGTGTTATTTAATTTTGGCATTTACTTATATCCAATAAACAAATATCTTTGGTTATCTTATGTGAACTTAAGCATGTATATGTGATATACAAGTGGATCATGCCTTAAGTGATAACCTAAATAGGTCTATAGTATAAGGATTAAGGTGGGATACCTGATCCTGGTGACACTACGGATACAGTCCACTTTGTAGAGGTTTGCAAGTGTTTTAAACTACTATAGATGGTAGATCCTAACCATTCATGTGAAGACATGCGAGCGGGGGTGTCCTATACAAAAAGTTTGTATAAGACTTGGACCACGAGATAACTAGAATCTGTATGAACGTCATTGATACTAGAGACTTGCATCTCACCTAAACGACCATAGGTGACACAACCTCAATCCTAAGTGTTTTGAGAACTCCTGCCTTTGAGGGCGGTTCTTTTATTAGTATGGGTGAGAGTGGCCAGATTACCAACTCAACATGCCTACCTTTTTGGGGACTTGTCTGATCTGGGAGTTGGAAACTCAATCCACAAGATGGAATTCACTCATTTCCCAAAGCAGGGATTAGTAGAAAGATTGCTTCCTTAAAGGCTGATTCCGGGGCATGAACATAGTGGTCACAGCTTCTCTTTGGAAGAGAATGCTCAGTCATAGTAGAACTATGACTTATGTTCATTAAAGGGATCGGTGGTACTTAAGAAGTTAGATGTAACTATAGGGGCATAGAGATCTGTGAAAGGTTGTGGCACTGCTGATTGGTTAAGATGGACACATAATATATCTGTGGTAAGGAGAGTTTAGCTGTCAGTCTTTAGTGGAGTGCCTGGCAGTTAACGGATAGTGGATCCTGTGACAAAAGAGTTTAGTCAGTTATTCACATACTGTTAGAGCTTCGAGCTACAGGTCCATAAGGTTCCCTTGGTAGCTCAATGGATTCAGTTGAGGATCAGTTCTTCGTGTTGATTTGAAATGTTCAAATTGAAAAGAGGTATTTTGATTATATATAATATAATCGGTATGATGTATGAGATACATCTAGTGGAGGATTAATGTAAAGGAGATTTACATTAAGTACCATGGAATAGAAAAAGAACTATGGTTTATATGTTTCATGAGATGAAATATTAAAACTATAGGTTATAAATATAATATGATAAGTTGGCAATCATTTATATTTATAATAATATTATTATTGGATAATTGATTCTTTTTCTTTAATAACCAATTGAGTGGGTGGTTATTGGTAATTCGTGGTAACCGTGAGATAAAAGGAAAATTATTTTCCTAATTTTAGTAGGTTTTTACAAACGTTGAAAAATTGTTTTGAGATTTCTCTCGCAAAAAAACTCACGGGTGCTTGTAAAGTAAATACCAATTTACTAAGCGACAACGTGTTTTAGTAAACGATCGTGTAGTATTTTGTAGGTGACAAATACTGAGCTAAACGATCATTTGGCTTTTGCTAGACGATCGCTTAGCTTTAGCTAAACGATTGAGCATCGACCTATGCGATAGGTTTCTGTCTTCTCCCACTTGCCCAATCATGTACACGATTGTTTTTTCCTCCTTCATCTGCCTCAATCCAAGTCCGAACCGAGCCCACCCTCTGGATTCTCATATTGAGAATACCAAAGTAACCTTCTTGGTGGTGTCATACTCAACTCGACACCGTCGAAGTTTTGTGGAGGTCGTTCGTGTTCTTACTGGAGTGTTCATGACCAAGGCAATCTCTGAGGATGAGCATGAAGTGTTTGTGCAGTGTTGCGGTTGTGTTGTTCGAGCGTTTAAGGTTGCCATGTTCGAACGTTCGTGAGCAAGGAGCGTGTAGACGAGTCAAAAAATGTTCGTAAAGTTTTCTCCTTGTTCATTTGTAGTTGTTCATGCTGTAATTTATGCATTAATTACATAACTGTGTGTTTCTGTTTCGGCTGTATTTTGTAGTGTTCATTCATGATTGTAATTTGGAAAGATCTATATTTCGCTGCTCATGGAAATCTTGAATTCGATTTCCTTCAGAAGAACCTTTCTCTTGACGCCTATATAGAGCCCAAAGATCACACGTTAAAGGAGTTAGACTTTTTTTTCAAAAGATTGATTGAAACTCTGTCTAATTCCTTCCTTCATTATCTTCAACCTCTCGATTTTCTCTTCGAAGAACTCTGAGTGAAAACTCAATCTTATTCCTCTATTAGGAAGAGAACATCACTAACCTTGATCACAAGCACAGTGAAGCAACCAGCCATCAAAGCCAAAGGGAGCAAGAGATTGTGAACGGTGGTTTGACATTTCTATCTCTACACATTTATTCTGTTTCTTACTTTGAATTGGCATTGAGATATTGAGATTGAAAAACTCTATATTTTAATATAAATCATAATTTCCATCACTTCTTATCCATTCTACTTTCACTTCTCTCAATTATAAGCAACTAATTTCTTAATGGGTTGAGAATAATGAACTAACATTCTCATTAGTTTGCATAAGTTAAAGTTCATATTATTTGATGTGTGCTTAATCTATTACTTGAATCCATCTTATCAATTGGTTTAATTAGAAATAGCTAACTACTCGAGAGAGCAAGTGGTTGTAGAAATCCTTAAACAAGAAAAGATGTAGCTAGAGATAAAGTTAACATTTTGTCCAAATTAACCTAAGCATGTGGCTTAGAGATAAGATCTATGTAGCAGAAAACACTAAGAGGCGAGATCTTCATTTTATAAATTAAAGACGTGAACGAGTACTTATGCATTACTTAGGTAAATGTTAGTGAACATTCTCAACCCTAATTTATTAACTGGTTTTCTAAACCTTTCAACGCACGTTGCTTTTATTTGTGATGTACCTATGTCACCCACACATACCACTTTCTCATCATCCCATGCATCACCATCACTCTTACACACTTAACGCATCACACTTCCATTACAAATCTCCGCGTTCATCTTTATCCATTCTTCCCCATAGCTTGTAATTAATTTATCATTTTAGTTGTACAAACACTCATCAATGCATGATTGAATATTGCCCACGTAACTTTATTCATTAAGTTTAGCATTAATTATTAGTCCAAGTCCTTGTGTTCGACCTTGGTACTTGCCAGGAAACTCTGTTAAGGCTTGCACTTCGGTTTAAGTAGAGAAACTTTTAATTAGTTAAGATAATTTGATTGATTAATATAATACACATGCGCACATAACTATCAAGCAACATTTCCCTATTGAATGGTTCTTCATGAAGTTGAAAGTGAATTCAACTTGTCCCAAAATAAGATCTCATTGTTTATGGTGGTCTTCGAAAAGGCATCGAATTAAATTTCCAAGTGTTATATTTGTTACTTCCGTCTAACCATCAGTATAAGGATGAATGAGTGTGGTGTCAAATTTATTTCATAGTATCTTTCAGAAATGGCTTAAGAATTTTATATCTCTATCAGATACAATACTGCAAGGAATACCATGTAATCTGATAATTTCTATATATTTATTTAAAAAAAAAAAGGTTAGTAATATAACGGTATCATGTGTCTTTTTACAAGGAAGAAAATGTGTCATCTTACTAAATTTGTCAACCACTACCATAACTGAGTCATGATGTCTCTGAGTACATGGTAATCCAAGTACAAAATCCATTCAGAGATCTTCCCAAATTGTTGTTGGAGTATGAAGTAATGTATATAGTCAAACAATTGTGGAAATTCTTTTAGATATTTGACAAGTAAATCAACATTTAACAAAAATTAGAACGTCTTTTCTTAAGTATGGCCAATAGTGCCTTTGAGAATGAAGGAATTGAATTCCTTAGCAGAAGTGTATGAATGCACGTGCCAGTGTTATTCGTTTTGAAAATGCAAAAAGAGAGGAAAATACAGAGAACAGGATAAACATTTATTCTATATACAACATGCTTTTAAAAAGAGGGATGAGAAGAACTTACCCTTGAAGAATTTCTTCTTGGTGATTCCTCTCCTTGTCACGAACTTCTCTCTCGAACTCAACGTACTATAAAGCACCTCTCACAAACCTAGAAAATCACGAACGAAAAAACAAGCAAGACATCACCACTCGGAATCCTCGTTATTCTCAGGACAAGAATGTATGATTGTGGGATGCTCTTGGATGGGGAAGAGATCTTATGAGAGAGAAGGAGATTTTTGCTTGAGAGAAATTTGCAGAGAGTTCAACCAAAATTGTGTCTTCAATCCTGCAAAACTTCTCCTTTTTGTGTTAAACGAGAAAGATGGGAGTTGTTCTATAACTCCTCCACTAACATGCATCTGAATCTAATTAATTTAAATATATTAAATTCAATTTAATATATAATTAAATTAATTAATATTTGATTAATTAATAATTAAATATCACATATTTAATTTCATTTGAATCATATTCAAACCATATTCTCTCGCATAATCTATAATTTTAATATGAATCTCATTCATATTAGTTTTAACCTATAGTTTTAATATGAATCTTATTCATATAATTAATATTTGAATCTCATTCAAATATTTATCTCTCAATTATAATCAAGTATAATTTTGAATTTTATTCAAAATTAACTTTATATTATATGTATCTATTAACGTTATATTAATTGTATTTTATACAATTAATTCCCTTATAATTTGAACAATTCAAATTAATCCAAAATTTAATGATTCTTGTTTTACCCGTAGTGAACTAATAAGGAGATCTTATAGACTTACAGATTAAAAGCTCCAATGATACGAGATTAATTAATTAAACTCTTTAATTAAATTACTCAACATTCATTAACTGCATGTCACTTCACTAAAGACCCACAACTGCACTTTTCGCACTATAGATATATTTATGTATCCACAGATATAACCAATCAACAGTAAGTTGACCCTTCACAAATCGCTCGTAACTGCAGTTGGGTCAAATTATCATTTTACCCTTGTAGTTACATCCAACTCCTTACATACTATTGATCCCTCTAATGAACAAACAGTTTATAGTTCAACTATAAACTAATCTCTCTCGAGCTAATGAGAGGGTGAGCCCTTATTGTTAATCCTTAAGGAAATAATTCATTTACTTACCTTAAAGACAGGAAGGAGTATATTCCATCTTGTGTAGCTACATTCCCAGCTCCTTACTCAAACAAATCCCCAAAATGGTAGGTTTATTAAGTCGACGAATCTGGTCACTCTCACCCATACAGATCAAAAGGTTACCCTCATAGACAGAAATTCATAACTCACTCAGGATTAAGGTCGAGTCACCTATGGTCATTCTATTGAAATGTTAATCTCTTTAATTAATGACGTTATAAAGAGAGACTATTCGCAATCTGATCATATACAAATTTTTTGTATAGGATACCTCCACTCGCATGTCTTCACATGAACGATTAGGATCACATCGTTTGTAACACTTTACTGTTGAGGATTATGCCCTAAATCTCATTTGTAATATATAAACAAAATTCATTTATTTAATAAAATAAGGAGTTATTTTATTCAACATTTAGACTTGTGTAACTCAATCCAATAAACTAAGATCCAAGGTTATTTTATGTAACTTGTGTATGTGGTTGACATATAGGTGGATCATGTTTAAGTAATAACCTAAATGATTTGTAGTATATGGATAAAATTGGGTGTCTTATCCTGGTGATGCTACGGATACGACCTACTTTGTAATTGTTACAAAAGTTGTAAAGTGTTATAAACGATGTGATCCTAATTGTTCAAGTTGAGACATGCGAGTATAGATATCCTATACAAAGAGTTTGTATAAGACTAGTCTCTCTTTATAACATCGTTGAGTGAAGAGATTAACATTTCATTGGATGATCATATGTGACTTGAACGTAATCCTAAATGGGTTTTCTGTCTATGAGGGTAATCCTTTGATCTCTATGGACGAGAGTGGCCAATTTCGCTGACTCGATAAGCCTACCATTTTGGAGATTTGACTAAGTAAGGAGTTGGAAACATATCTACACAAGATGGAATCCACTCCTTCTTAAGGGTTGATTTCGAGTTGTGAACATTGAGGCTTCACCCTCTTATTGGCCCAAGAGGGGTTAATTTAATAATTGAACCATGAACTATTTGTTCATTAGAGGATCAATGATACTTAAGGAGTTAGGTATAATACAAAGGTAAAACGGTAATTTGACCCAGCTGTTATTACAAACGAATCGTGAAGGGTCGAATTACTACTGATTTTTATATCCGTTGACACATAAATATATTTATAGTGGAAAAGTGCAGTTGTGAGTCTTTAGTAGTGTGACCTACCATTGATGCATGTTGATTGATTTAATTAAAGAGTTTAAAATTAATCTCATATTTATGGGTCCATTAGGTCCCCTTGCGCTTACTAAGTACAAAACACAGAATACATGATTTTTGGAATAATTTGGATTGTTCAAATTATTTAAGGAAAATAAAGGTATAATTTATATTAATGTGATTAATAGAAAGTATAATGTATATTAATACGTTATAATATATAGTTAATTATAAATATTATTTATAATTAATACTATATATAAGAAAGATAAATATTTGAATAAGATTCAAATTATACAATGTATATTGATACATTATAATATATAGTTAACTATGAATATGATTTATAATTAATATTATATATAATAGATATAAATATTTGAATAAGATTCAAATTAATATTATGTATATTGATACATCATAATATATAGTTAATTATGAATATGATTTATAATTAATACTATATATAAGAGAAATGAATATTTGAATAAAATTTAAATTAATATCGTGTTTATTGATACATTATAATATATAGTTAATATAAATATGAGTTATAATTAATACTATATAATATATGAGAGTAATATATTTGGTTCAAATATTAATTATATGAATGTGATTCATATAAAAACTATAGGTTAAAATTAATATGAATGAGATCTATATTAAAATTATAGGTTATGTGAGGGATGTCATTTAAATATGATTTAAATGAAATTATATATATGATATCTAAATTATTAATTTAACTATATATTAAATTTGATTTAATATATATTTAAATAAAATAAAATAAGAATAACTCCCATATTTAATTATTAATTAATTAATATTGTTAATTTAATTATATATTAAATTAGATTTAATATATATATTTAAATAATCAAATAAGAATTACTCTCCGGAGTTACAACTCCCCCTCCAATCATCTCATTCTTAAGACATACTCCGTTCTCTTCACTATTTTGTAAGGGGGTGTTTGACAACCCAAGGAGAGTTGGATTGAGTTAGTATTTTTTACCAACTCAATGTTTGACAAACAACTTTAAATGTTGGTGGGGTTGAGTTGGTTATTTTACCAACTCACCCTAATTCTCCCTAATTCTTTCTCCCTTTAATGTTTTTAACGATTCCACCCATCGGTCTCTGTTAGCGATTATTGCTACCACACTCTGGTGACATACTCCGATGACCACCTTTGGATAGCCAACTCTGACAACCAACTTCGAGCTCCGGCAACCATCTCCGACGACACTCCGGCAACCAATTCCGACAACCACCTTGGTACAAAACAACTCCGACTTTCACATTCGCATGATCAACTTCGACGAAGAACTCTAGGCTCTACCAATCACCTCCAATGACGACTCTAACAACTAACTCCAACGACTACCTTCGTACAAGCAACTTTAGCGACATAATCCGACTACCACCTTCGTGTGCCCAACTTCAATGGCCACTAATAAAAATAAAATGGTGGGTTTAATTATCTACCATTTCATCACTCTCATTTTCACCCCTTTTCCCACGCGTTTTCATTACTCTCCCAACTCCCTCAATTACTTTGTCATTTCTCTCTCTCATGTGTCTCTTCACATTTACTCTCTTCTCTCATCTTCTCACTTTGTTCGCCTTTTGGTTTGTCTTTCTTATTTGCTCTCTTCTTTCTTTGTCTGGCTCGTATGGGTTTTATTTTCTCTTTTCTTTCTCAACTCCTTTTTTTTTTTTTTTAATTTCTAAGCCTGTTCTTTTAGATCTAGTTATTCTTTTTCTATTTCATTTTTTCTTAGATTTAAAGAATATTACATACGAGTTCTATTACTGTTTCACTAAATAAAAGTTCAACAATATGTTTTAAACAACCTATCCCTTAATGTTTTCAAATATTACGTAATTCTAATGAAATAGTGGAATTTAAAATTATAGCTCAAGTTTTTTTTTAAAAAAAAAAAAAGTTTGTACACCGATGCGACATAATAGTAGAGATATTAATATTTTTAAAAGCATTTCACCGATTTTAGAAAAAGATAAATCCATATTCTACAAATTGGTCAAAAAAGACTATCTAATAGTTGGTTTTATGATTTAAATGGTAAGATTTTGGTTTTCTAATATTAATATTTAAGTGTCACCCCTTCTATTTAAAACAAGCCCAATTCATTTGATGACACTAATTCTTACAGTTCTTTTTAACTTTTACAGTAATTAATGATTAAGTTGAGTTTTTGAATGGGGTAATCTCTATTTGAGTGTTTAAAAATTGAGTTCGGAATTTTGTGTTATGTATATGAATATTTTGTAGAAAATTTATTATGTTTCGAAAATGGAAAAGAATTCGAAGTTTTTTTGTTTTTATCTTAGAAAAGTTAGGAAAAAATGGGGGAGGGGACAAGATCAATTTTATTTACAAAAACAGCACTAAATACCCCAACTCAACTCACCTCTGCATCAAACACATACAATAATTACCAACTCAACTTTACTCTGCACACAAAATACAGACAATGTAACTATTTAAATAATTTAACTCTCCAGATAATAATTACCAACTCAACTCAACTCTCTACTTTTATCACGCGCCAAATGCCCCCTAAGTGTAAAAAGAAATTACAGAACACACAGCTCTCTCAAGAATACCATAAAAGTATTATTTTTCCTTGTTTAATTTGAGCTCATTCATGAATTTTAGGTGTTTATTATGCTATTTTGTAGGTATTGAACAAATAAGAGGTAGAATGGACCATCATAGTCAAAACGGGACAAAAATGAACAAAAATGGAGCTTCGTCACGTCAACAGTGAAAAAGGAAGAAAATTGATCAAATTGCCCCTATGGAGCATTGCAACGCTCTTTCTTATGTTGTGCTTTATGTTGTCTCGAGAGCACCAATTCAAGGAGGTCACGACGTTACCATGGAGCGTAGCTACACTCTGGAGTTTGACGGACACGGAGTGCTTGTGCGTGCGCGCTTGATGAATGGGAGAGTGTAATGCTTAACATCGCTATGCTAAGGCTTATACTACAACAACTAAAAACCAGCATAGCTATGTTGTCTCTCAGTATAGCGACACTTGGTCATTTTTATAAATGCGATCTTTGCCAAATTAGGTCATTTTAGCCCCTATTCCCATGTTCTCTTCGCTTCTTCTCCTTCCCTCTTAATTTTTCATTCTTTGGTGTATTTTATGATTGTAAAGCTTATTTTAGACCAATCTCGTGGTTAAGGTGAGTAGCTAGTTTAGATCTAGATGAAATCCATTGATTCATTGTGAGGATTTTTGTTCTAATCTACATTTCTCTTTGATTTGGTGTGGTTCTTGAATGTATAATAACTTTTATGTTTAGATTTATGATTGGATCGATCACCCATCATATTTTCTTTGTTAAACTAGAGATAAATGTATCTCCGTGTATGAATCTCCTTAGGGCAAAATTTTAAAGCATGCTTGCGAACTTCTAAATTGACTTGAGCAATTATTTTTGTAGCATTGCATATAATTCAAGAATGAAATCGATTAGTAACCTAGGCTATCAATGTTATTAATCGTCTTAGTGAGAACCCACTAAAGTTTGTTGTATATGTAATGCCACTAGAATTAGGCACCCAACCTTATCCCATAAATTACAGACTTTTTAGGTTATTACTTAAACATGATTTACTTGTATGTCAACCACATACATTTTAAGTTACAGAAAATAAAATCAGATATTAATTTATTTGATTTGAGTTAATGCAAACTAAATGTCAAATAAAATAACTCTTGATTTCATTAAATAAATATTGTGTATTCAAATTTACAAACTACAAGAACCACGAGATTTAAGGCACCAACCCCAACAGAGAAAGCAAATCCAATGTATTATCTCTCCTGAAATGACCAGCTAACCCATTGGCATGTTCTTTAATAAGATCTCTTAAAAGATATGTGAGGTATACATAAAACATCTCCTTTGAATAAGTAACTGTAAAAAATATGAAAGTCTGCACCATTTAAAATGTTAGAACACTAAGATCAAATAAAAATCTGGGTTCGTAGCATAGAGATCGGGAAGGTGTTGAAAAGCAGTCGCTTCACCTCTTAGGATAGTGAGTAAATTTTCTTTTCGATTGAGGCATCTATCACTCGATTTTTTTTTTATTAATGTTTAATGTTTAATTTGTGCATTTAGCTTATATTCTTTTGAGATTGGATGAATTTAAGAGAAAAATGATATGTTAATTTTAATAAACTCTTTATAAAGAAAGTAGTGGTCCCATTGTTGGAGAGCTCGAATTAAAGCATTTGATTCAAGTTCATAAGTACTCCAATTTGATTTCGATTGCCCTAATTTTTCACTGAAATATTCTATAGGGTGTTTATTTTGTGATAGCAAGACCCCAATACCAAACCCCGAAACATCTACAACTACCTCAAAAGGATAAAAAGATCAAGTAACTGTAAAATTGGACTTTTTGATAAATGGTTTTAAGATTTTTTAAGCTAAATTCTTGAGACATTTCCCATTTAAAGGCTCTTTTTTTTAGACAATCAGTAAGTGGGGCTACTATAGAGCTAGTGTTTTTTATGAACCTTCGGTAAAGTAAAGCTAGTCCTAGAAAGGATTGAACTTGTTTTATGGATGTAGGAGTAGGCCAATTAGTTATAGCTTCAATTGTAATAGGATTAATCTTATACCAAATTCTCCAATGATAAAGCCCGAGAAGGATATTTCCTCAATCAAGAATAAGTATTTTGAGTGATTTATGAATAATTGGTTACTTTCTAAACTAGAAAATATAGATTTTAAATGTTTAAGTTGATCTTCCTTTGTTTTACTATAAATGAGAGAATATCATCGAAATATACTACTACAAATTTATTGAGAAAATGTGAAAGAACTTGATTCATTAACCTCGTGAAGGTGCTTGCTGTATTGAATTAGACCAAGTGGCATGACAAGCCACTCGAAGAGACCCTCATTAATTTTTAATACCGTTTTTCATTCATCCCCTGGTCGGATACGTATTTGATGATATCTACTTTTTAAGTTTATTTTTTAAAATATGATGGAACATCCTAATTGAGCCATTCGTGCTATTGAAAATTGGTATTTTGTTGTTCTTTTGTTGAATGCTTTGTTGTCCACGCACATTCTTCAGCTTCCATCTTTCTTTGGTGTTAAAAGAGCTGGCACTGCACAAGGATTGATGCTCGGTTGGATGTGCCCTTTTTGTAATAGTTCATGTATTTGATCATGAAGTACTTGGTATTCCTTCGAGCTCATCCTGTAATGAGAAAGATGGGCTAAACTTGCTCCTAAAGTCGATTTTGTGTTGAATGTCACAAATTCAAGGCAATTCAGTTGGTGTCTTCATTAAAGAAGGGTATTTAGTTAATAATTCATTAACCTCTTCTGGTAAACAATTTATAGTGGCCATCTCCTTGGATCCTTTTAATATTAAGGTCCAAATCGTCTTGTATAATTTTTTTTTATCAATTTCTTTCCTCTTACAACCATGAAAATATTTCCACCATTTTCAATATTCTTTCCTTTCGTAGGTGGTGCTTGGTTGTTTAGAGGAAGAAGGATTATATTCTTTCCCATCCAAGAGAACTCGTAATGTTATCTCTACTGATAGGTCCTTAAGAGAGATATACTTTCTACGTTAATTCCCTCAAAATTGTGTTGTTTGTTTGCTTTTAATGCTTATTTTGTAAGTAAAACGGTCCCGGGAGCGATTATGAGTCATTCCGAGAAATTGAGCTAAAAAGGATTTAAAAAAATAACCAAAAGTCAACAAAATTGAAGAGAATCAAAGTAATTACCAAAATGTCATCACACACAACGTCATGACCCTCCTAGAAGCGTTGAGCAATGCTGGAAGACAGAAAGCATCCATCCGCTGCAAAATAGAGCAGCATTGCAATGCTTCGGATTTTGACAGGACTGTCCATGCGTGCACGCCTCTTGCGCAACCCAGTGTCGAGGGCAACGTCACGACTCAAGCTCAACGCTTCTTGGCTTTTTTACGATTTAGCATTACAACGCTAGCCTCAGCGTCGCGACACTACCCTGCGAATATAAATACTTTTTTCTTTCCTTTTTGCAAAGGAGGAAGCATAATTCTCATGGAGGCTAGGTTTCTTTATGTATCATTTCGTCTCTTTGGTAATTTTTGTTTCCCATTTAGGTTAGATTTTGATTTCCTTTTTGGATAGTAAGCAACATTTTTGTAATTCTTCATGAATTTGTCTATGAGTTTGTGAAGTAGTTATTGAATCTTGTTTCTAATTTCAAGGGTTCTTGTAATTCTTTTGAGTTTTCACTTTTTCCTTATCATTTGCAATTTGAGTTGAGCATTCTTGAATCTGTTTTTTAGTTCTTGAAGCATGTTGAATGATCTATATTTTGAACATGTATAATCTAGATGTTTGGTTTTGTCACAATCATGATTGAATGTGTTGCTTTCAATGTGTTCGATAGAATGTCTAGCCAAGATCTACAAGAGGCGATAGTAATCGTGTGTTCTACTCCTAAGATACATTAATTACTAGATTCGGAGAAATTTTGGTTAATCGAGTAAGCTATCTTGGTAATTAATCGGCGCAATTGAATCCTAAAATTTAATACACGTGTTTATGGCTGCTATCAAACCCAATAGAGGTAGAAGCATGTAGGTTTAGGGTTAGGCCTATCCAACCTTAATCAAAGTTTAGGACGCTCTCTTGACTAGGTTATTGTTAGTTGTCCGCCTTTGTAGAGGCTAGCTTAATCAAATTAAGTTAGTAGTTGCGAGCATAATTCAATTGTGAATTTAATTTGTAGAATTCGATGATAGGAATTACATTGAACGTCTAACTTGAATTAGGAGCAAGATTGATCTACACTTGTTTACATTTATCCTCTGTCTCTTGATTTTTAGTATGTTTCTAGTTTCATCAAAACCTCTGTTTTATCACTTTTATAGTCAAACTTAGCTTAAGAAAAGATTAGAATTAAGCATTCCCTATGAATCGACCTCTTACTTCCGCTTTAACTACGAGCTAGTTTTAGTTGTTGTTTGAGCTTTATAAATTTTGATTGTTTCAGGTTAAGTAGAATTAACGACATCTATTTAGCTCTGAACATCTACCTATATGGATTGTTTATCGAAAATATTGTCATGGACGTCTAAGAATCACATGGCATGTGTCCATTTTGAGAACATCACATGTAATCTGATCTTCGTAGCTATTACCAGTGGATAATTATATCACGCAAATGTCATTCCCTGTTGTCTCCCCTTGTATGGGTTTGGATGTGGTTCTATTTTGAGATTCAATGCACGTTCTATTCTCGTTGCTCCCACTATCAATAATAACACTACAATTTTTTTTATTGATGGTGCAGCGAGTTTTGGACAAGGTATGACGTTGTGGTTGAGTTTCAATCTTCAGGACAAGTAGCAATTAATAGGTTCTTCTTCAGATGATTCATTTTCTTCCTCATTCATAGTTGTTTCTTCTTTCCTGATAGTTAAGAGTCTTTCTTGAAAGAAAATTTTTGGATAAATGTCCTGTTTGTCAACATCTTAAGCATTTTCCCATATTTGGACGGTTGTATGGATTTTCTTGAACCTTGTTTATATTTGTATCTGCCCCCTTATCTTTTAGTGGGATGACATCAATTTCCCCTTGTCTTCTTGGTGGTGTTGTATTCTTGGATGTATCCCCAACATTCTTTTTAAATATGGTGTTGCTCATCTTCCATGTGTTTCTTCTTGCTATCTTTCTTGATTGTTCATTATTCATTTCTTCTATAGTTTCAACCAATGAAATTGCACCAGTTAAAAATGTTATGGGATGCACTTTCACTTTTTCTTCAGTGTTTGATCGAATTCCTCCAATGAATCTTGCAATCAAATGATTGTCACTTTCAGTTGGATTAATCTAAGCTCCTAATCGGTGGAACACATCCGTATAATCAACGATTGTCACTTTGGTAACTCTAGCTTCACTTTAGTCACCCATTTCTCCCATCTGAAACTAAGGTCTACGAATTCTTCTTTCCCATACCAACTCTTGTCTTTCTTCTTCCTCTTTTTCTTCTTTACTGGACAATTCCACCTTTTGCCGTTGTCTTCTTTGAAAAATCCTCTTGTCTCAACAGTTCTTGAATGTTAAGAGGGGGTTATTTAATGTTTATAAGTGGTTATTGAATGTTTCTTGGATGCATTTGATGATGTTGAATATTTGGAGTCTTTCTTAGAACCCCAGACCATGTTCTCTTCCAATTTCTTGTGGTTGCTTCAATTATTCTTGAAGTTGTTTTTGCCTTTCCGTCAATCAATCGAGCCTGACGGAAATATTCTCGAGTAAACCTATGATACCATCGATTGACCTTCGACTGATTGCAAGCATTTAGTCAAGGATTTTGGTGATAGAGAGGTGGGTGACTCCACTTCTTTGTTTTAGAAAGTCTCCCATGTACACCATCAAATCCAATTGATCTTGATGCTTTGATACCAATTAGTGTACATCAAGAATAAATTTTATTCGGATGAAGTAATGAATATAAAATGAAGAAAGTTGTATATTTATAGGTCTTTGGATAGTAATCTATAAATGTCTAAGAAGGTTACAACAAGATAAAACTTAAAATAAGGTTATTAAACAAAATATAGGATAAAAGTATACAATAGGATAAAAGTATACAAAATAAAATCTAACTTAACGTGTAACATCGGTTAAATATCTTTAAGTTATAAAGTTTATTTTCCTTTGATTTTGGTTTTTGGAACAAAAATTTAGATATCTAGAGAAGATAATTAATTTAAATTAATTTGATAAGATGATTAATTTAAATTTGTTTACAAAATGATTTGAGATTTAAGTTCGAATTTGGAATTTTGAAAGATTTAAAATTTGGTGGTAAAGGGTAATCCAAGATTTTTTACTTAGGGTTATATATATATATGAGTTTTTTTTCAAAAAAAAAAAAATAAATAAAAAGGAAAAAAATAAAATTCCATTCCATACCCAGCCGTCAGCCTCACCTCACGCTCTCTCTCTCCCCCTCGTCGTCTTCATTCACGCGAACCAGCACCAGCGTCGATAGCAACCTCCATCGCACGACCAGCGCCGCCGCCGCTTCACTGCTCCGCTGCCTGTCGCTGCCCTCGCGCCGGCAACCTCGTCAGAACGTCGTGCGTCGCCGGTGACAGGTCGCCGCCGTTGCTGAATCTCGGACGCCCTCCTCGAATTTCTGTTGCGTTAGTCTCTCTCTCTCTCACATATCCCCTGGTTGCAGTCCGATCGACAGCCCACCAGGTCCATCGCGCCGCCGTTCGCTGCCTCCGGCCACCGGATTTTTGGTTTTTGTAAGTTTTGGGTTGCTTTGATTGGAATTTTATTACCCATTAGAATTTTAGGACTAAACTCATGTTACCCATGCGTTCTGACATTAGATTTGAGTTTTAAGAGAATTAGCATACTGTCCAGCGAGATCGGAGGCGTATATAAAATAAAACCTAACCTAACATATCTACTACATCAATAAGTAACCATTTGATTTGGTTGATATGTCGATCCTGTCTCTTAAGTGTATGATGGATATGGTAGTGTCATATCGGTGAATCTTTTTTCTTTTTACCTGTTGAACCACCTTCCGCAGTGTTTAAATTTTTATGAGTTTATTTTGACTTCTGATCCTTCTTTATAAGAGTTAAATGGAGTCGCTAGTTTGTTTCCACATTTTGAAGTTCTGTATTTATAGTTTGAAGTTTTTTCTTTTCCTTTATTTTCTGACTCTTGCTAACTGTGATCTTGCATATGTTATTCAATCATGTTTGAGTGTTTTTATAGTTATGGTTTATCTGAAATTTGTTGGTTGTTCTTAGAGTACTTTAGACATGGACGTCGATCATTATGCTATTCTTGGGTTACCCTCGGGTGAGCAAGGTGCCAAGCTCACAGAGAAAGAGATATCTAAAGCGTACAGAGCAAAGGCTTTGGAATTGCACCCTGACAAGAGGCCAGATGATCCAAATGCCCATGCCAATTTCCAAATGCTGAAATCATCCTACGAGATTCTAAAGGATGAGAAGGCAAGGAAATTATTTGATGATCTTCTAAGAGTCAAGTGTGAGCAGCATCGCCGACAAACTGAGCGTGATTCTAAACGCCAGAAAATGATGACGGACCTTGAAGCAAGAGAACGATCTGCATTTGCCCCTGACCCTGCTGCAAAAGAACTAGAAGAGGAAGAAAAAATTGCCAGAAAGTTAAAGGAAGAGATTGCTAGAATTCGAGCTATGCACGCAAAGAAAGGAGCACCTACAACATTTCCACCAAAGAAAGAGACTGGGAGAGTTGGAAAGAACATTGATGGTGATGCTGGACCTACAATGGACAAAGAGAGGATGCTTAAGGTTTCATGGGAGAAGATTGGTGAGGATTATACAGCAGAGAAACTTAGAGAGATGTTTTCAAAGTTTGGTGAGGTTGAAGATGTTGTTATTAGGCATAACAAGAAGAAGAAAGGTTCAGCAGTCATTGTAATGTCAAGTAAAGATGCTGCAGTGAGTTTTCTCATTAAATTTTCTTTTTCCTAATCTGTGTTCCCTGTTTCTTAGGTTACTTTTTCTAAAACTTTAACTTGAACTATTATAGTAATTGTACGTGGGTTTTATTTCGTCTTTCAGGTTGCTTCTACTAGATCTATGCTTGGTGATCTATCTAACCCTTTGCTAGTTTTGCCTCTTCAACCGGTTTCTTCAGTAGAGATGCCCAGTGCTGAGAGATCACCAGAACATAATCGATTGAATAATTTGGTAGGAGCTGGTTACCAAGCATTTGAAGATTCTATTTTAAAGAAACTCCAAAAGGTAGCTCTCTCTCTCTCTCTCACTAAATTCTTCCAACTTTTATTTTCTTGCTAGTAATGAGACTAAGGGTCATGATTGTTCCAACTGAAGATAAATAAAGAGGGAGAACAATTATAACATATCTAAAAACAAGTTCTCCAAAAGAAGGTATTAAAAACAGTAAAGAAAACAAGTTAACTTTCTGCCAGCTTTCTACTCTATTCTTCCTTTGAAATATTCTCTTGCTTCTCTCTACCAAACAAACCAAAAAATAGCACTAATAGCATTCAACCACAAGATAAGACGACTTTTCCTTGGAAATGAATGCCACAAAGGAGACTGTACGGTTGGAACTTGGAAGTAAAAAAAGAGGGGAGAGCAGTCGTAAGAACCTTAGAACAAGAGGTCTAAAGGGAGGAATTGAATACAATGATATTCCAAGTTTCTTACAACTGTCTACTCACTTTTTGAACCTTCTCTTATTCCTATCCAAGCTAACAAACCAAAGGTAGCCCCAGTAGCATTCAACAACTAGACAAATAGCTTTCTTTTGGAAATAAGAGCAACGAAGGTGACTATATTGACTATTAAAGACATCTTATGTTAATAACACTGCAGAATACCTTCAAATAACCGAACAAACCAAACGTAGTCTTGATAGCATTCAACCACAAGACAAATAGCTTTTCTTTGGAAATAAGAGCCAGGAAGGAGACCATATTGACAATTAAAGACATCATATGTTAATAACACCAGTAAATACCTTCCACTAAGGATGAATGAATGGACACTCCAAAAAGAGTCATTCAGCATTCTCAATGTGTTGACAACAAAGGCTACCTAGTTAGTTGGAAAGCTCAGTATCAATACCTAGTTTAGGATCTCCTAACTAGAATTAACCTACTTGAAAAAAATAAAAGAGAAAAGAATGAGTATTAACCCTCCCATCAAGTCTATCCACAATCTTTCCAGTTTTTTATTTAGTATACTTTAATTTTCTAAGAGCATTAAATATTCTTCCTTTTTTTTTGTAGTTTATTATCTCTATCATTTTATACCCTTCTGATATTTTTTTCTGTCAACTTAAACAGGCTGGTGAGAAGCAAAAACAATAAGTTAGCACTACAAAGATCAGTTTTACCATATGAATTGAGAACACCCTTGTCATGAATGTTGAGGTGAAAGCATATTTTCTAGTTGCTACTTCTCAGTTGGAATTAATTCCATATCTTCTCTACTTGCTGAATTATCTTCCCAATTTGTATACTGTTTTGACTGCAGACCATTGAGAGGTACCTTCAGTTATTGTTTATGCATGAGAATCATGGTCCGATGAGTATGATACCAATTAAAATATTTCTAATTAATACTCAGACTCTTGTTCAATATATCAATTCAATTCAACGAGTCTTGATGGAAAGAACAAACACATGAGTGTCGTATATGCTGCTGAAGATTTGTTTGTAAGTGCTGTATCCTTTTCCATTACTCTATTGAAGGTCCTTTATTAGGCTGAATGATTCATACAAGTCATAATGTTTGAGTAGCTAGCTGGTTCTATTTCTTTTAGAAGTAATGGCAAAAGTTATATTCATCAGACTTATAGTTTCTCGTCTGTACTTGTGTAATCGAACATCTCTAACTCTAACACTCTGTTCATGTATTTGTTTTTCTTTCTATAGATCGAGCATAGTTCACTTGATTGTTTGTCTATTTATTTTATGGCATTGTTGAGTTGATAGCTACGATATTGTTTTCAATTGTTTATTGTTTCTGAATTCTGGGAATGCCAAAAGTTGGAGCAAGTCAAATAGCAAGCACTACTTAGCATTTAGTGGTTTGCAGGTCTGTTCTGATAATAATCATTGTTATTCTCGATCTGATAACTTATTGTTATAGCTCGATCTTATACTTCACCATACAGTACGTCGAGTTTTGGCACGAAGAGGCGTTTAAGTTGCATTGTAGTTGGGTCCAATTTCATATATTATGGCTAGCAAAGAATGCATAGCCTCAACTCCTCAGTGACAGGTCTTACCATGATAGATTTTGGCTTTGTTCCCTCCACCAGCTGCTTTGGTTATGGTTTTTTGCACCTGGTTTCAAGCTCGCAACTTAAATTTATCCTCGAATTTGCCGTTCTGCAGCTATTGGCATAGGATTTTGGCTGCTGCTTTCAAATGTTAGACTTCTAAATTGTCGATGTACTGTTACCGGCCATTGTACAATTATCAGGTTTTGAGTACTTCAGTCTTTATGTAATTTGCTTCTTCAGTTTCAATGGCAGGAAAAAATCACAAGGTTTGAGCTTGAATATTGTATTTTTCTTCAACAATTTTAGAATGTTTAGTTTTAGGCCTGTTCAATTTCGGTTGGATGATTGACATGGTAGAATTAAACATAGGAGAATGAAAATTAGTGGCATTTTCAGCTTAAAGGATTTTTTTTTTTTTCTTTTTTTTTAGGATACACTATCATTATACCCCAGCAAAAACAGGTACAAGAATAAAAATGCCAAAGTGACCGGAGTTCAACTAGCATATGGATATATGGATGTGTTAGTGACTAATAGGATAAAAACAAATAGTATGATAATTTCATTAAATGTAGAGGAGTCACAATGACTTCTTCCAAGTCAGAACGTCAATAATCTCCATAGGATATCAAAGTTGTCGTGCTCAACGGCTACACGTGCTAAAATGTGCCACAAAATTTTCAAATCTAGGATAATTGGTGGAGATGACTTTTGCTTTGATGGTCATCCCTTCGATCTCTTCCACAGTGCTCTGCGTGTCAAAGTTATCGACATGCTCTCGATTTAGCAATGTGATTGACACCTGCAAGATTGGACTAAACAAAGAGAGGAGGGGTGGACGATCTCCCCCAAAAAATCGATGAAGATCAACACTAAGCCTTGCACGATGACCAAATTCTTCTGTATTGGGAACAACCTACTCGGATGAGAGACCCAAGAAGTTACACCACTCGGTCGATACCCTCTTAGAGGAGATAATTCTAGCTTATAAATGTTTTTAATATCATTATCGTTAATAATTTGTGTTTTGGATTAACATATCTCATCATCTATTTGTTTTTTAACATGTAAAATAAAATTATGAATAATTTCTCCAGGATTGGGAAGAAATCGATGTCATATATTATAAACCAGTCATATTATTGAGCTCTGTACATGTCGATAAAAATCACTTAAAATTATTAAGACTAGAAAGTGATGTCATCTACTGGTTGTATGTGATGTTTTTATAGCCTAAATTTGAAAAGTATGAGACCTTTAAGCAGTAATTTGATTTTAGTCAATGGTCTGATTAAACTCTGTTGTGTGGTCTAGTGGCCTAGGAATCGAGGTTGAAATTTTAGTTTATGTAGCTAGTTATATTGGAAAAGTTGTAACTTGGAGACCTAAATTTTTACAACTATTTTTTAGTTCAACCATCGTAAGGGTTAAAAGAGTGAATTATCAATTTTTTGAAATAATTATTAGTGTCTTATTTATTGAACTATAGTAAAGAAAGTGAATTTACAACTTTTTTTAATTCAACCATTGTGAGAGAGAGACGAACTATCGAAGTTTGAAATGGTAATTATTGTCTTGTCTATTGAGCTAGAAAAGTGAATTTGACCTTTCTGAATTCAACCATTGTAAAGATGAGGAAGCAAACTATCGATTTTTGAAATGATAATTAAAATGTCTTATCTATTAAGTTATGACAAAGAAAGTGAATTTGACTTTTTTTTTTTTTTTTTTTTTTTTTTTTTTTTAGTTCAACCATTATAAGGACGAAGGAGCGAAAAACTATAATTAGTGTCTCGCCCATTGAGTCATAAAGATTACGTTGATTTAAACTATACAAAATTAACCTCTATTTAAAGTAAAACTTAATCTGTAAATTAAATGCAAACGTCAAAGTTTAAATTTATCATGTATTCTCTCTAAACTTGATCTTATTCTTACTAATTTTGACTTTTGACATCGATCTATTTTTAAATTTAAAATTACTTTGAAAGGAAATCATTCCATAGTATACAATTAGCTATGCCTTATAATACTACAATGATAGGAAAGTAGAACACAAGAAGCAGGGCTATTCATAATAACATCAAACTGAACTCTTCAGAAATTCTCAAAACTGTTCAGAATACAAAGACATGATATCAACTTATATAAATAGACAAGAGGAATTGGAAAGGGCCTTTATAAGAATTTAGATGCCCTAAAAGTTGTTGAGCATGCCCTAAAGCAGAACAGATGCCACGATCCAACAAAATAATTAAACATAATACAAACATTGGAAGAGCTTGATGTTCTTTGCTAAAAGAATGTTGTTCCCATTCTGACTTGCTTGGAAAGAGGCTGAACTGTGAGAATGAGATGGAACACAACCTTTTTTTTTTCATTTATTCTTCACTCTGAATTTATGCAATATGGAGGGAGAAAGGAAGTGAAATGGAAAGAGGGAGAGACTGAAAATAACATTTCTCCAAGCTCATTATGATCTATCTACGCGGCCTCTTACAGGTATATAAGAGCTTTGGTTCTTCAATTTGCAGATTCTCGGCTGTAAAACAGGTCAAGAGTCTTTGCAGGTATACGGTGCAGGAGTTCACGAGGGAAAATACGAAGCAGTGTCCATGCCAGGTCAAGTGATTGGAAAATGTTTCGAGTATCGTAAGCTCCTTGAGTGACAAACTTCCTCTCAAATTTGTCCAAAAACTCCAAATAGAGCTGTTTTCAGAAAGTGACGTTAGTTTGTTGTTATGAGAATGGAATTTTTATCATTGCAAAACAATTCTCATGGAAAATGAAAGAAAGATATAATATAATACCAGATCCTCGGAAGAGAGTGCTTCTTCTCCGACCACGGCTTTCATGGCCTGAACATCCTTCCCAATTGCATAATTTGCATAGAGCTGCAGGTTCGCGGGCTCATAGATATTAAAGTCACATAGCTTTCATCACTAGCTCAAAGATGGATCTGTAAAACTATAACAAAGAAAGCTCACCTGGTTGGATACATCAGCATGATCCCTACGGGTCATTCCTTCACCAATAGCACTCTGCAGTAATGGAGGATATTTATTAAGTACACTATGAATTTGTCTATGCTTATAAACAATCATAAAACAATGTGGAAGAAAATTACCTTCATGAGACGAGACAGTGAAGGAAGTACATTAATTGGTGGGTATATCTGGCCAAGCCAAGAAGATAATTATCAGATTCAGAGCCAGGAAGAATACTCGTGAGTAACAATTATCATTGATTATAAGTTCCAAGTTGATGAAAAGTAACTTAAATATCTCTGAAAACCTGAAAACTGCTATGTTTTTCCAATTTTCATTTGGGTAATAGTAATCCATGGACTGACAACTTATCAAAATGGGCGCAGTATGTCACTGCTCATATCTTAAAGAGCAATGGCCAAGCAAAATGATGATAGATGAAAAGTTCCTCTTCCATCTACCTTTACATGAAAAGGATCGGATTTTATGACTTGTTGGGGTGTATGCTATTTTGTGGGATCTTCGGAGTGAGGGGAATAATAGTGTTTAGAGGTTTGGAGAGGGACCCTCAAATGTTTGATCCCTTGCTAGATTTCAAGCTTCTCCTTGAGCTTTGACTTCGAAGAGCTTTTGTAATTATTTTGTAGGTTCTACTTTGTACAATTTGAGCCCTTTTCCTTTAGGAGGGTGTCCTTTTTTAGGGCTTTTATTTTTGTGTGTCCTTGTATTCTCTCATTCATTCTCAATGAAAGTTGTTTGATAAAAATATACATATGCAACTTTTTTTATTAGTACAACAATATGCAAAGTGGGGGATTCTAATATCTAACCTCTTAGTCAAGATTACATGCTTTATGCCAAATTGCCAATTGAGCTATGCTCATGGTTACCTTATATATACAACTTCACATGGTATGGCTTGCATCGATAAACAAGTTATATAATCTAAATTGTAAGCTCCATATACTCACCTGTCTGTTGTAGAGTTGCCTGTCAATGTAGATCTGTCCCTCGGTAATATAGCCAGTAAGATCAGGAGTAGGATGTGTAATATCTGATCACCCCCAAAACCCCAAAACCCCAAAAGAATCAATTAAAACGCTAAAGACTAAAAAAAACGTTCATTTAACAAGACGATGAACATAGATAGAGGAGGCATTACCATCGTTTGGCATGGTGAGGATTGGGATTTGAGTGATGGATCCTTTACGTCCTTCAATACGTCCAGCTCGTTCATAGATTGTAGCAAGATCAGTATACATATAACCAGGGTATCCACGCCTTCCAGGTACTTCCTCTCGTGCAGCAGACACCTGCAAAAGAAGTCAATTATGTGTTTTTTAAATTCTTTTCTTCTATTTCCCCCTTTTCGCAGGGAACATCTTCCCAACTTGAATGTTCCCAACCAAAACTATTACGATTCTGTATGAACATTGAAATTATTTTGAAACTCTTAGAAATGATCACTTACCTGATGTCCCCAAAGGGACTCTTAGAAGTGATCTTTTAATAATGTTAACAATTAACATATCTAAATGCTCTGTAAATTAGTTTGATAAGCAAAACAATAACTTAGTTAATTAAGGTATTCAGTTTCTTCAATCAGTTAATTCAAGAAAGTTGCCATCAACTAAAAGCAATTTTTTATGTGCGCAAAAACAATAAAACTACAAGATTGGTCCTAGGTCAGCCAAAATCCGATTAAAAAATCCTAAAAGATATGTTATCATATAATCTGCATTTAGTTACAGGGAGTCCAGAGACATGTTCAGAAACTCCAAACTAAAAAGTAAATACATCATTGCATTACCTCACGAAGGGCATCAGCATAAGAACTCATATCTGTCAGTATGACGAGAACATGCTTCCCACATTCATAAGCCAAATATTCAGCAGTAGTAAGAGCAATACGAGGAGTGATGATACGCTCAATTGTAGGATCATTAGCCTGTAAAAAAATATATATATGGCTCCAATATTTAAGAATAAATAGTCACAAAGTTTAGTTGATGCATAAAAAAAAAAAAAAAAATACCAGGTTCAGAAATAGGGTCACTCTCTCCATTGAACCATTTTCTTCAAAATCACGTTTGAAAAATTGAGCAGTTTCCATGTTAACACCCATAGCAGCAAAAACAATGGCAAAGTTGTCCTCTTCACCACCCTGTAAATCAAAAACTTAGGTTAAAAAAAGATATCTCTCTCCACTAAAATAAGCATCAAAATTATCAAATCAGTACACCAAGGAAATATCTTGAGAATGAGTAATCAATCACCCAGTTCACATATATTTCAGCATTGTAGTAACTTGCATGTAATTGCAAATTTGACTTGAAAAGCTAGAAGATTATATTCTTTTCTAATTCGATGGAAAACTTCTTCGAACTTAAAGGTCAAATTCATTATATTTCTTAATTATTACAAAATTATTTTACACGTTTGATAAAGAAATTATAATCTCCTCTAAATAAAAAATTTAGAGTGGACAAATATCTACCGAGCAATCCCATTTTCCAAACCAAAGCAAAAAACGCATGCCTGCAAAGTTACACAACTGTAGCCTATACCTCAAGAAGATCGTTAGATTTCTCCAACCGCTTCACCAAGCCAGCCTGACGACATATCTGGGCAGCAATTTCATTGTGAGGAAGACCTGCAGCTGAGAAAAGTGGGATCTTTTGCCCTCTAGCAATGGAATTCATGACATCAATTGTAGAAATTCCAGTCTGTATCATCTCTTCAGGATAAGTTCTTTCACTAGGGTTAATAGAACTCCCTAAGGAAGAAGAATTAGCAAATAAGGTAAATAAAATATAATAAAGTGTGGATTTACTAAAATGGAAAGAGAGAGAAAAATAATTCTCCATATTTCCAGTAACACACCAGAAATATCCAAGTAAGCCTCAGGCAAGATAGGAGGGCCATTATCGATGGGTTTTCCAGAACCATTAAAAATTCGCCCAAGCATGTCCAAGGAGACTGGAGTTTTCAAAACCTACAAATAAGATATAGAACAAAAGTAATGAGCAATAAAATTAAGTGTAAAACAAAGTTAAACTATAAAGAACCTCAATGAATGAAAAAAGACGCCCTAGAATCTCTTTATCAATTTCAATTTTCCAAGACCTGGTGGCTGGCAACAGAATTTCCACAAATATAGATGTCCAAGCAAAAAAAAAAAAAAAAAAGGTGATCATGAAGCTAGAAAGCTAATTTAAAGCACCCTCCGGAACATTTGGCTAAAAAGGAATAGACATATTTTTTAAGATAAAACCTTGGACATTGAAAAGCTAGGGCAGTTGAACCAATCTCTAGTCCATTTATAAGGCTTCAGTGATTAACCTAGTACTGTTCCATCATACAAGTATCTTGCAAAATTGTTTCCTATTCAATCCCTTTACACAAGACTGACGGTTCACAGAGAAAATAAACATGGTATTCGAACAAATTCATTTGACAAGATAAATTCAGCCAATTATTCTATTATTAATAGGGTTTGTACCTCTCCGGTAAATTGTACAGTTGTATATTTGTTATCAATTCCAGATGTCCCTTCGAATACCTGGCAATTCAAAACAACAAAAGCCAAATAAAAATATTATAAGTAGATGAACTGCTTTGCAAGAATAAACAACAAAAAAGAAAGTGAAGCAGTACAATCTCTGTAGAAAATAAGCAAAAACTGATGGTATCAATTAATTTTTTTGGTATCAATTTATCAAAACCAGAGAATAATCTGGAAACAAGCACCCAACCAAAGAAGGGCACATCATTCCCTGAACCTCAATCTTAGGTAGGAAGTCAGAATGATAGTGAAACTGGAAATAAGACAGAAGCGCGCTGAAGAAGATAACCTGAACAACAGCTTTCTCCCCATCAACTTCCAGGACTTGACCTCGCCTGGTTGATCCATCTCCTAGATGAATATTAACAATCTCCTGAAACTTAGGTCCCTGGAAATTTGAGAAAAGAAAAACTTAGTCACTAGATCCTCAATAAATATACATGACAAACTAGAGAGAAAGGATCAATACCTTGACTTTGTCCAGAATAACCAAAGGACCAGCCACTCCAGAGACTGTTCTATATTCTGCAGCAAGAAAACCAATCGAAAATCATTTACCCAGAACAAAGGTTCCAAGATTTTTGCAACTCAAGCTTATATTACTTCGATCAAAATAAAGCTTCAAAAATTAACAAATGATAGCAAGGATAAGCCATTGGAAAACCTACCCATTCCAATCTCCAGCGTTCCCTCCTCTGCATCGTGATTGTTTTGTTCCACACCCATACTTCAATCACTAACGCACCAAGAACAAAAATAACAAAACCCCAAAAGTAAATTACAAAAAATTAACAACAAAAATCAATTGAATGCATCACTACACATATACTGAAATTACCTCCAATCACCACAGAACAACAAAAACACAAAACTATCCTCGAAATCAAATGACAATAATTGGAGACCACAGAAAAAACCAAGTTCGGATCAAACAAGCGTAATCAACTCCTATAGCCCTGAAGAGGCAGATAAATACATATTCCTAACGAAAACGGAATCCGAGGCAATCAAAAAAGGATTAAGAAACATTCGGAATTGATCGTGGATCTGAAAGAGAAGAGGAAGATTCAAACCTGTTGTTTTCGCTTCTCCTGATCTGATAGAGGAACCGAGGGCGAGGAGAGATGTGGACAGCAGCGAGAAGATGCAAACTGGGATCTGACGGACTGGAAATATTATTAATAATAATTGAAGAAAACTAAATTTCACTCGGAATATCGATTTTATATTTTTCTTTTAACCGTTCGTCGTAGACAGAGTAAAATAACATTCAGGCTAAAATACAAAAATAATTTTTTTAAAAAAATAAAATTAAAATACTATTTTTAACTCTATACTCTAATTTTTTTATAAAAAAAAATTAGTTCTAATATTTTTATTTATAGTCTCGATACTTCCGATGATTTTTAAATATAGTCCCTCCAAGTTAATTTTTAACGAAATTGATTAAACAATAATAATAATAATAATTTCCATGCCAACAAATATAATATGGTATATGTTTTCAGAATTTACAATAAAAATGTTAATAAATAAAAAAAATCGATAATACACTAATAATAGACACTAAATTTAAGATTTATTAAAATTACATAGAGTAAAAATAGATAATTGAAAGGACAAAACCAAAATTTAATAAATTTCAAAATATAGGGACCAAGATGATATTTTAACTCTAAAGGATGTTAAAATATTATTTTGGATCTGGTTTGTAATAATTTGATTTTGGTTTTTGGTTTTTGAAGATTAGATGGGATAACGACACATAACAAGACCCTATATTTCAATTATATCAACATTTTTTATTATTTAGATAAATGTCTAAGTGGGTTATACAAAAATTATGATCTAATTACCTTCATTCCCCAGCCTACTATTGTGGTGGGAGCTAAGAGAGAAAATTGGAGGAAAATTGCATTTATGATATAGTTTTCCATATTTTTGAATCATTTTTAATGTTGGAATGAGAATATGCATTTATTATATTCTATTAATTATTTGAGATTTCTTCTCATTTTCAATTAGAATAAATACATTTAGTATGGTTTTATTTTTCATTTAACACGTTTACACGTATCAAACAACTAGTTTTTCTGATGGGTTTCTAGTTATTTTTAATATACCTTAGAACATTGTTTTAGATATTTGCAAATGTTTAACCAATATATAAAATACATTACAAATATAAATCAGAGATTGACTCAGTGTTCAATATAAATCTCAACATATATCATATATTTCTTTTATATCATAGTATGTATAATACCAATAAATCAAATTTTAATGACGATTCCCTAACATAAGTGTAATTCAAAATTAAATTAACAATTTTAATACACCACAGTATATAAATCACTCAACATCGAACATAATTCATAGTATATATTAAAAATTCTATTTTTATCACGGTATATATCATAAATTTCATTTAATTAGTTAAAAATCTCAATTAATTTCATTTAAGCTCTAAATATATTTATTATATATCATTAATTAGTTGAGCTTTTTTCCTATTTGAAATTAATGTGATTTTCTATCCCACGTCTGACTTCTAACATACACACACATATATATATATGAAAGATATGATACATACTGTGACATAAATTGAATTTATGATATATTGTGGTATATTAAAGTTGTTAAATTAATTTTGAATTACACTTTGGTTAGGGAATTGTTGTTAAATTTTGATTTATTGAGATTATATATCCTATGATATAAAAGAAATTTATAATATATACTGAGATTTATGTTGAACATGTTAAAGTTTGATTTGTTCAGATTATATATACTGTGATATAAAGGCAATTTACAACATATACATATATTTATGTTGAGTTGATTTTTTATTTACATATATACTATGTTATATTTCATATATTGGTTAGAACATTTGTGATCATCTAAAAGTATCTAATATATATTTAAAATAATCATGAATTCGTAAAAAACAAACCAGTTGTTTGATACATCAAGTACATTGAATAAAAAAATATAATAATATTATATACATTTTATCTATCCAATTGCAATTTAGGATAAATCTCAAATGATTATTAGAATATAATAAATACATTTTATTTCTTCAACATTAAAAATGCTTGAAAAGTATATAATAAATGCACTTTCTCTCTTCAATTTTATCTCTCCAACTGCCTACCACAAGGGGTATTTTTGTCCAGAAACAACATTAAACCTCTTAAACGAAAATATCCAAATATTTAGACATTTATGAAAATAAGTTTTCAAAAGGGATTAAATTTGTACTAATCCTAAATTAAATCTATTCATTTCCCATTTTTTACTATGATTTGCAACTTTCTAAAGTACCATTGTTGAATTTATTACGAAATTCCAAAAAACAAAAACAAGCTTTAGAAGTTACTTATTTTAGTTTTCAAATTTTGACTTATTTTTTAAACCATTGGCAAAATGTAGATAACAAAAAAAGAGAATTTGGAGATGGAAGTGGCATATATATAGGCATAGTTTTAAAAAACAAAAAGCTAAATGATTATCAAACTATATCTTATTTTTTGGCCTTTTTATTTTGTTTTGGTTTTTTGGTTTAAATTTTAGTATATGTACTTTAAATAAATTTTAAATTTAGTCGATATACATTCAATAAATCTTGAATGTGGTCCTCCAAACAAGTTTTTATCGAAATAGGTTAAATAATAATAATAAATTTTCATGTAAAAAAAGATACGATGTGAATATATTTTCACAATTTATAAAGAGGATGCTGGTAGAGATTAAATTGTTTGAGAAAATCGACAATAAAAAAACCATAAAAACTAAATTTAAGATTTATTGAAAGTATAATGACTAAAATTAAACAATTAAAAATACTTGAAATATAAAGATCAAAATAGTATTTTAACCTAAAAACAATATTCATCCATTTTTAAAAAAACGTCCAACTTCTCTCGAAGTTTATAACTTTGACTCTAATAAACATTTATATATCAATTATTGGAATAGAAATTTATTATAATATTAGACAAATATCTGGATATAGTCCATATGGTGGTGATTTGAGACAAGAAAAAATTATATCGGTTCTAATTTCCATCCAACATTTTAACTTTTTTTTTTCACAAGTAATTTTAAAATGTTTATAAAATACTTAAAAAGAATATTATTATAAATTTCGAAAGAATATTTGTATTTATTAAATGAAAAGTGTCTCTTCAAAAAAAAAATGCAAAGTATGGTTAGTTATGAAATGGAGGAAAATAATGGTAATATTGAAAGAGATTCCTGCGTAGTGTTTTTTAGGGGTAAAATTTGTCCTTGTTACGTGGCGGAAAATTATTGGCCCACGATTTACGGATGGTGGGGAATTTTTCATTAGCTTTTGGAGAGAGTAAATTGACAAAACTACCCTCCAGTGGGACCCGCTTTACTGAAAGTTAAAATCTTTATCTCAACATCGTGATCTGCATGGGTGCACGTTGGCCAGGGGCAATTCGTGAATCTTTTTTTATTTTTTATTTTTTCTTTATTTTTTCCTTTTTTGGCTCCATATGTCCCCATTACCTTTGTTGGTATTTGGTTTGTAGATTCAAAGCTTTCATTTTCTTTTTTCCTCATAGATTCGATGTCTATAAATTCAATATTGTAAGCCTAAATTTATTGTTTGAAAATTTAAGTGAGAGCTTTGAGAAGTTTAGCCCCATTTTAGTAGAGATTCCGGATTCTATTTTATTTTTTTAGGTTTATTAACTTCGTATGTTTTGATGACAATCTAAATTTGTTTTTGAATAGTGTGTGATTTAAATTATAAAAATTTAGAAACAGTATTTTTATATTTTTATTATATCTAAATTTTAAAGCTTAAATTTCAAAATGCAAAACAATATTAAAAAAAATATAAAACATTTAGAAATACAATATATAATGTTATAAACTCAATTTTTTTTTTAAATATAGTATGTATTATTTAATATATTATAAATCATATAATATTACAAATTTTTTTTAACCTAGATAGTGTTCATAAATACTTAATAATAGTTTACTGTCAACTAAGTATTAGTGGATAACTACAACTAGTTTTATGATTTATAAATGTATAGTATTAAATACATTTTAAGTCACTGTTTAAATTAGAATTCAATTTCTAAATATACTACTAAACACATATTTAAAAATATGAAATACAATTATATTTTCATTTAATCCATAATTTTCAAATTCTCTACCAAAGAAGCCCAATTTTGAAATTTTTTGTTTAGAGTACAAAATTGAGAATATGTTTGGTATGAAATCTGAATACATAAATTTGATAACAAAAGATTTTTAATGAAAATATGATTGTATTTCATGTTTTAATATATGTATTTGGCAGTAGATTCAAAAATAAGATTCTAATTTAAATACTTATTTCAAACGTGTCTAATACTATATTTATATATTATAAAACTAGTCATAGCCACTAACTAACTGTATATTAGGTTGACTATAAACTATTATTAATTAATTTATAAACTAATTTTATATTAAAATTTTCTTATAATTATTATGTGTAAAATTATACATTTTAAAATTACATTTTTATAATTGGTCGGTCACGAAATTCAAAAACAATTTTCATGCTTGATTTCCAATATAGCAACTTCTCTCCCAAATATAAGTTGGGCTTCGTCAGTCAACTCATCGTTCGTCAGATGTTGTCTCGAAAAGATTATTAATGTGTCATATTCGGAAAGTTTGGATTAGCAAAAGGTTTCATTTGTGTAATTTACATTTGAATGGTAAAAGTTGTCTTTTAGAAGCTCTAACTTTTTTTTTTTTTTTTTTTTTTTTTTTTTTTTTTTTAAAAAAAAAAACCTGTGTTGATTATGTAACAATACAAAAGTTGTCCTATTTTAATATTAATTTGAGATTTATATAAATTATACTTTAAAAACTGTATTAATTCACAAGACAGTCACAATAGCAATCAGATTAAAGTATTTGCAGATGTAGTACAATACAAAAGAATTTGTAGATATAACAATATTAGATTTTGCTTTCAAAGCCTATTAATGATAAACATATCGTTAGTAGAGATCTATCGGTGATGGCCATGTCACTAAGACGAGCGTATCACTAATAGATTTTGTTATACTTACAATTATTTAAAAATGTTGTCATACACTTCATGCTATTCAATGTAATTACCTTAATTCCATATTTCATAATAAATTCATAAAGTTCTATTTTTTTAATGCAAATTGAGTAGAAGAGATTTAAAGTATAGATCTATTACTCTTGAGTACAGTTAAACTAAGTTTTTGTTGGACACAAAAGCACTAGTTAATCTGTGACATCTGCCACATGATTTGCATCAAAATGTTTGATTTCCAAAAGCCTGACCGCTTTGTGCATATTGGGCCAGCTAAAAGGGCCCATTCAACCTCTATGATGTCATTCAATATTATTTTGTTTGATAAAGGATTTTTTTTTTCTTTTCATTTTTCATTTTTTAAACAGATTTAAATTATATTGTAAACTTTGGATCAAAACTTCAAATTCAATTTAAATCTTAAATTCTTGCCATTGAATCAATTTAGACATGTAAAGTTTATGCCTTAACGGTTTTAAAACAAAATATGTACTAAAGAATATAAATTGATTCACCAATAAAACTTTAGTATTTTAATTAATCTAGGTGATACAACCCTTAAAATCCACGAATATAAATCGATTTTTAAAATAAATAGTTTGACCCTTAAACTTGAGTTATACCAACTTTCACTTTTAAACTTTTAATTGCATCAAATTGAACTTCAAATTTAGATAAGTGTTGCAGTTATTGAATGAGAAATTTTGGACCAATCACAAGTCACCACGTCGTATGCTAAATTATCGACGAATTTCTAAATCATTGACTTTGGGTCCAATTAGAAGTTGACACATGTCCCGAATTGAATTGAAGACAAGTTTCGATGACGTCACGCGGATGGATCGGATGAGATTAAATTGGTCCAATTTGATATTACTATTTGAGCTTAAGTCCAAACTACAAAAAAAAAAAAAAAAAAAAAAAGTTGAAATGGATCCAAGTTCCAGATCAAGCCCAAAACCAAATAATTGGGTCAAAAGGTCAGACCCATGGACCAACCAATCCCACGAAACCCACCTGAGAACTCTATAAATAGAGAAGTTCTCTTCATTTGTAAGGACAACATTTTCTACACTCAGAAGACCCAGAGAGAATTCACTAACAAGCAGAGGACTCCTGAAGCTGCACTCCTATAAGGCAGAAGACCTTTAAAGACACAAATACTCTTTCAAGACTTCTACTTCAAGTTGCCAAGACTCCTAAAGCTGCACTCCTATAAGGCAAAGGACCTTTGAAGACACAAATACTCTTCCAAGACTTCTACTTCAAGTCGCCAAGACTCCTGAAGCTGCACTTCTATAAGGCAGAAGACCTTTGAAGACACAAACACTCTTCCAAGACTTCTACTTCAAGCTTCCAAGACTTCTAAATCTACACTTCTATAAGGCAGAAGACCTTTGAAGACACAAATACTCTTCCAAGACTTCTACTCCAAGCTTCCAAGACTCCTGAAGCTACATTCCTATAAGACAGAAAACCTTTGAAGACACAAATACTCTTCCAAGACTTCTACTTCAAGCTTTCAAGACTCTTGAAGCCGCACTCCTATAAGAAGAAGACCTTTGAAGACACAAATACTCTTCCACGACTTCTACTTCAAGCTTCCAAGACTCCTGAAGCTGCACTCCTATAAGGCAGAAGACCTTTGAAGACACAAACACTCTTCCAAGACTTCTACTTCAAGCTTCCAAGACTTCTAAATCTACACTCCTATAAGGCAGAAGACCTTTGAAGACACAAATACTCTTCCAAGCTTCCAAGACTCTTGAAGCTACATTCCTATAAGGCAGAAGACCTTTGAAGACACAAATACTCTTCCAAGACTTCTACTTCAAGCTTTCAAGACTCCTGAAGCTGCACTCCTATAAGAAGAAGACCTTTGAAGACACAAATACTCTTCCACGACTTCTACTTCAAGCTTCCAAGACTCCTGAAGCTGCACTCCTATAAGGCAGAAGACCTTTGAAGACACAAACACTCTTCCAAGACTTCTACTTCAAGCTTTCAAGACTCCTAAAGCTACACTCCTATAAGACAGAAGACCTTTGAAGACACAAATACTCTTCCAAGACTTCTACCAAGCTTCCAAGACTCCTGAAGCTACATTCCTATAAGGCAGAAGACCTTTGAAGACACAAATACTCTTCCAAGACTTATACTTCAAGCTTTCAAGACTCCCGAAGCTGCACTCCTATAAGAAAAGACCTTTGAAGACACAAATACTCTTCCACGACTTCTACTTCAAGCTTCCAAGACTCCTGAAGCTGCACTCCTATAAGGCAGAAGATCTTTGAAGACACAAATACTCTTCTAAGACTTCTACTTCAAGCTTCCAAGACTCCTGAAGCTGCACTCCTATAAGATAGAAGACCTTTGAAGACACAAATACTCTTCCAAGACTTATACTCCAAGTTTCCAAGACTCTTGAAGCAGCACTCCTATAAGGCAGAAAACCTTTGAAGACACAAATACTCTTCTACTTTAAGAACGTTCGATGCTTTCCTTCTCCAAGTCAAGCATATTCACCCAACTGAGAGAGAATCAGAGGATCAAATATTAGAGATTGAACCACATCGCATCAAATCAACTCCAACATCAACACCAACTCAAGTTCAACTCCACGAAACATGTTTCTCCGAAAATCTCGTGCGAACAAATTGGCACGCCCACGATGAAAGCAATAGACAAGGGGAAGACCGTGCTACAAGAAAGCCAATCGCAACAGTCAGCCTCAGTGACCTCTTTGTCGGTCTAACAACTACAAGACATGATCATGACCTCCATAAGAGCTCAATATGGAGGGCCGGCCCAAACCTTCTTTATGTACTCCAAGCCATACACCAAGAGAATCGACAACCTGAGAATGCCAGCTGGGTATCAACCTCTAAAGTTCCAGCAGTTCGATGGAAAGGGCAATCCAAAACAACATGTTGCACACTTCATTGAAACCTGTGAAAATGCAGGAACCAGAGGAGACCAGCTAGTCAAGCAGTTCGTCCATACCTTGAAAGGAAATGCTTTCGATTGGTATACTGATTTGGAGCCAGAAGTGATTGACAGTTGGGAACAACTAGAAAGGGAGTTCCTGAACTGCTTCTACATTACAAGGCGCATTCTTAGCATGATGGAGCTGACAGATACCACAGTGGAAGGGAGAGACAGTCGTCGATTACATCAACCGATGGAAAGCTTTAAGTCTGGATTGCAAATATAGACTTACTGAATTATCTGCAGTGGAGATGTGCACTCAAGGCATGCATTGGGAGATTCTTTACATCCTACAAGGGATAAAACCTCGTACGTTTGAGGAGCTGGCAACACGCGCTCATGATATGGAGCTGAGCATTGCCAACAGGGGAATTAAAGATTTCCTAGTCTCTGAAGGGAGAAAATACAAAAATGATGCCAAGGGCACTGAAAAGATCATGGGTACTACCACAAAAGAATCTATGGTCGTTCATGTGACCTCGCTGAAATTTTCCTCCAAAGGAAAACAAACAAAATTTGAAAGAAGGCACAATGAGGGCGAGAGCGTCGTCCGACTCTTAAAGAACGACAAAGAAGGTTTATCCATTCCCTGACTCTGATGTGGCAGATATGTTGGAGCAACTACTAGAGAAGCAACTTATTCAGTTACTGGAATGCAAGCGGTCGGAACAAGAAGGGAAAATAGATTATCCTAACTACTGCAAGTATCATCGGGTCATTAGTCACCCAGTTGAAAGGTGCTTCGTGCTGAAGGAACGAATTATGAAGTTGGCTCGTGAAAAGAAGATTGAGCTAGATTTGGATGAAGTAGCTCAGACAAAGCACGCTACAGTAGCGACAACTTCAAATGTTCCATTACTGTTTGTGTCCTATGCTCAAAGACAAAGCCCGATCCAGTTTGGAGAATTCGAGCTTATAGTTGTTTGGTTCCAACAAGAGATTCAAACAACAAATTTCGAAAAGAAATATGAGCTTGTTGAAGATGACAACGAAGGGTGGATAGTAGTGACTCATCGAAAGAGAACACAACCAAACTCCACCCAAAAAGAGTCGCGTTCCTATTGAAGCTATACAAGAATCATAAAAAGAAAGGCAAAAAGATGACATGGAAGCCTAAGCCTGTTAAGAAAGAAGACAAGGTCTTCCCTCAATTCCGACGGCTGGCAACTTTGGCAGAATTTCTCCCAAGAAGCTTTCTCAATAATCATCCAGAGAATGTATCAGAAGTTATTGCATGTCATACTGTCGGAATAGTGGAAGTCGACAACAATCATGTGACTGCTGAAGAAGTCAACGACTCAGAATAAATGAAGCAAAGAACTTCTGTCTTCGATCGTATTAAGCCTTCAAGTGCTCGATCTTCAGTCTTTCAAAGATTGAGTAAGGCCACGGTGGGAAAAGAAGACCAATGTCCAACGACTATTTCTGCTTGAACTTTACCTTCAAAAGGCTAAGTATATCCATATCAAAGAAAGATCAACCTTCAACATCTGCTGGTGTATTAGAAAGGAGAAATATAACCTTGTTGGACATGGTCCAATCTATGATGAATTATGCTATCTTCCAGACTTGTTTTGGGGTTTTACAGTGGAGACTGCATGCTATATTCTAAACAACATTCCCTCAAAAAGTTTTTATGAAACATCTTTTGAGTTATGGAGAGGCCGTAAAGGTAGTTTACATCACTTTAGGATTTGGGGGTGTCTGGCACATGTGCTTGTGACTAACCCGAAGAAGTTGGAACCACGTTCAAAAGTTTGCCTCTTTGTAGGCTACCTCAGGGAAACGAAGGGTGAATACTTCTATGATCCGAGTGAGAACAAAGTGTTTGTTTCAAAAAATGCTATCTTCTTGGAAGAAGACCACATAAGGGATCATAAGCCACAAAGTAAGCTAGTTTTACGTGAGATTTCTAGTGAGACTGAGACTACTGAGGGTTCGATAAGAGTTGTTGAACATGCCAACAGATTAATAAGGGTTGTTGAGGTCGATGCATCTAGTCAACCAGCTCAAGAGTTGAGACTGCCTCGATGTAGTGGGAGGGTTATAAACCCACCAGATCGCTACATGGGATTGATTGAAGCCCAAAACATCATTTCTAATGATGGGGTCGAGGATCCATTGTCTTTTAAGAAAGCAATGGAGGATGTTGACAAGGATGAATGGGTTAAAGCCATGAATCAGGAGATGGAGTCTGTGTACTTTAATAACGCCTGGGAGCTTGTGGATCCACCCAATGGGGTGAGACCTATAGAGTGTAAGTGGATCTATAAGCAAAAGAGAGGTGTAGATGGAAAGGTGCAAACCTTTAAGGCTCGACTCGTGGCAAAGGGTTATACCCAGGTCAAGGGAGTTGACTATGAGGAAACTTTCTCACCTATTGTCATGCTCAAGTCTATCAGGATACTTTTGTCCATAGCCACATTTTATGATTATGAGATATGACAAATGGACGTCAAGACTGCCTTTCTTAATGGTAATCTTGAGAAGACTATCTACATGGCTCAACCAGAGGGGTTCATAGTTCCAAATCAAGAGCAAAAAGTTTGCAAGCTTAATAGGTCCATTTATGGGTTGAAACAAGCGTATCGATCGTGAAACATTAGATTTGACACTACGGTCAAGTCGTTTGGCTTTGATCAAAACGTTGATGAGCCTTGTGTATACAAGAAGATCATCAACAACTCAGTAGCTTTCCTGGTACTGTATGTGGATGATATCCTACTCATTGGGAATGATGTAGGGTATCTGACTGTCATTAAGAAATGGCTAGCTGCCCAGTTCCAAATGAAAGATTTGGGTGAGGCACAATATGTTTTAGGGATCCAGATCATTCGGGATAGTAAGAACAAGAGGTTAGCCGTGTCTCAGGCATCATACATCGATCAAATGTTGATCAAGTACAGGATGCAAGATTCCAAGAGGGGTTTATTACCCTTTAGGCATGGAATCGTTTTGTCTAAGGATCAATGTCCTAAGACACCTCGAGAGGTTGAGGAGATGAGATGGATTCCCTATGCTTTAGCTGTTGGAAGCTTAATGTATGCAATGTTGTGTACCAGACCCGACATTTGCTACGCGGTAGGGATTGTCAGTCGGTTTCAGTCCAATCAAGGATTTGATCACTGGAGGGTGGTCAAGACGATCCTCAAGTATTTTCGGAGAACGAAGAACTACATGCTCATGTATGGAGATAAGGATCTGATCATTACAGGATACACAGACTTTGACTTTCAGACTGATAGAGATTCTCACAAATCAACATCGGGTCAATGTTCACTCTGAATGGAGGGGTTGTAGTATGGCAAAGCATCAAGCAAGGATGCATCGCAGACTCCACTATGGAAGCCGAATACTTAGCCGCTTGTGAAGCAGCTAAGGAGACTATTTAGCTGAGGAAATTCCTTACAGATTTGGAAGTTGTTGCAAATATGGATTTGTCGATCACTCTTTATTGTGATAACTGCGGGACTGTGGCAAATTCAAAGGAGCCTCGGAGTCATCGTCAGGGCAAGCATATAGAGAATAAATACCACTTGATCAGGGAGATTGTGCATTGCGGTGATGTGATTGTCACGAAGATCGCATTAGAGTACAACGTTGCTGATCCTTTTACAAAGACTCTCAAGACTAAAGTGTTTGAGGGTCACCATGAGAGTCTAGGTTTGCTGGACATGCGACATCTTGTCTAGGGTAAGTGGGAGATGATACTGGGGTGTGCCCTAGTTTATTGTATATTATACATATATTTATCTTGTATTGTACATTAGTCTCCCAAGGCATTAGGACAAGTGGGGGTTTGTTGGGATTGGTGTCCTAATTCTTCCGTAGTCTCCTAGTTTGTAATTATACACATTGTTATGAATAAAATAAGAGTTATCTGGCATTTACTCATATCCAATAAACAAAGTTCCATTTTTATCATATGTAAACATAAGCATGTATATGAGATATACAAATGGATCATGCCTTAAGTGATAATATAAATAGGTCTGTAGTATAAGGATTAAGGAAGGATACCTGATCCTAGTGACACTATGGATACAACCCGCTTTGTAGGGTTTGCAAGTGTTGTGAACTACTACAGATGGTAGATCCTGTCCATTCATGTAGAGTTATGCGAGCGGGGGTGTCTTATACAAAGAGTTTGTATAAGACCGGACCATGAGATGATTCGTCTCTGTATATAACGTCGTTGATACTGGAGACTTACATCTCACTTAAACGACCATAGGTGACATGATCTCAATCTTGAATGTTTTGGGAACTCCTGCCTTTGAGGGTAGTCCTTTGATTAGTATGGGTGAGAGTGGCCAGATTGCCAACTCAACATGCCTACCTTTATGGAGAGTTGTCTAATTTGGGAGCTGGGAGCTCAGTTACACAAGATGGAATTCACTCCTTCCTCAAAGCTGGGGTAAGTAGATAGATGCTCCCTTAAAGGCTGATTCCGGGGCTTGAACATAGTGGCCACAACTTCTTTTTGGAAAAGAGGACTCAGTCATAGTAGAACTATGACTTATGTTTATTAGAGAGATCAGTGGTACTTAAGGAGTTAGATGTAACTATAGGGGCATAACGGTTATTGGCCTAGTTGTACTTACGAGCGATTTGTGAAGGGTTATCGTGTTGTTGATTGGTTGATATGGACACATAATATATCTGTAGGAAGAAGAGTTCAACTATCAATCTTTAATGGAGTGCCTGACAGTTAATGGATGGTGGATCCCGTGACTAAAGTATTTAGTCAGTTATTCACGTACTGTTGGAGCTTCAAGCAACAGGTCCATAAGGTCCCCTAGGTAGTTCAATGGATTCAAGTTGAGGATTAGTTCCTGGTGTTGATTTGAAATGTTCAAATTGACAAGAGGTAATTCTGTTATATATGATATGATCAGTGTGATGTATGAGATACATCAAGTGGAGGATTAATGTAAATGAGATTTACATTAAGTACCATGAAATAGAAAAAGAGCTATGATTTGTTTTTCTCTGTGAATGCATACTCTGTCTTTCTTTTTTCTGTAAAATTCTTATTTATGTAAAAATGAGATTTGGGTAGATACGCTTCCGCTCAAGGATCCCTTCACTAGGGTTCCTTCAATTGGTACTAGAGCCTTTAGGTTTTGATCTCAAATTCTATTTTTTTTTATGAATTAATTTTACAGTTTTGGTGGGTTTAGAATCTATATTCTGTGATTATTTCATATGATGAATTAATGTTGAATGTGGTATTTCATAGATGGATGTTTTCGGGTTTGGACATTAGTTTTATGGCTTTCTTTATGAATTTTGTTATGTAAAGGCCCATGTTTTGGGGCATAATTTTCTGCTATTAAGTTTGTAATTATTTGTTGAGTCGTTCACAATGGTTCTCGACCGAAATCTAGAGAAAATGAGACGAAAAATGGTGATTTTTTGAAGAAGATCGAAGTAGTATAGTAGGCAACTGTACTGTAGCGTCGCAACGCTGTGCCCTAGTGATGGGTGGAAAATGGAGAGTAAATATGCGTGCATCTTATGATATGCATTGATGGTCATGTGTTGGACTAAGAAATATGCAATATGCGTTTAAGAATATATGCGATGACCATGCGTTCCTGCCACAAGTTTTCTTTCTCTCTCGCCAAGTATAACGAGATTGCAAGTTTCTCGGGGTGATCTGAGGTCGAACTCAGGGACTTGTAACTAAATGTTGCAAAGTAATGCAATTGAGGCGATGAATAAAAGAATGAGGAAGTTAAAAGATTATGCACTACTCCTACTCCTAACTAAACAGATTGAGCAATGGAAGTATGACTATGAGAATTGGTAGAGACGCGACAGCTGTTAATGTGTAATAAGATGCATGAAAAAATAGATAAAATGGTGGAAGGGATAAATTCACCACATCATTAAGCTTGATCGCAAGGGTAATCCCAGCTATTAAAGAATAGTTATGCGATCATACTATACACAAATATCAGTACTACATTTCTCAATGCAAAATGCCATGATTCCTATTTTTAGGACGCATACGATGCATATGCGAAAAAAGTCGATAGAACTTATTTCTAAGTTTTTATTCTTGCTTACGCGATCTAATATGGCGCACACATAAGACAAAATGACCGCATACCACCATTCCTATTTCTAGGGCGCATGCGATGTGTAAATAGCAAATAGAACTTATGTCTAAGTTTCTACTCTTGCTTATGTGATCTAATTTGACTCTCTCAAGCCTAGATTCTAATCCGACTCTCTTAAGCCTAGATTCTATCTTTAGACTACTCTCTTGAGTACGTTCAAAGGGTGAATGATGCACACATAAGACAAGATGATCGCAAAAAGTATGGTTATGTTGAACATAAGATTATTCCTATTTCTAGGAACATTGCTTGCTTTGCTTAGTGAGTTCCACTACTTACCCTCTCGGGCAGTTAGTCGCCGCTGATCAACTCATAGACAAGCATTGCTACAACCTCACACTAAGCAGAGAGAATTAACTCACTATAATTGCGTAATGCACACCTCTCGGTGGTTTGCTACATGCTTCATATGTCTATGCCGCATGATTGAGTATGCGATAACTCTTGCAATCTTACTTAGTTTGATACATCAACGAATTTGGAATATCAAAATAACCTGGCTTTGATACCAATTGAAGGAACTCTTAACATAGAAAACCCATGAGTGGAAGCAGATCGTTTCAAATCCCATTGTGAAAGAACATGAATATTTACAATCTAACAGAACAATTATGCATCAAATATAAATTACAGCATGCTACAAGAATAAAATACAAAGTATCGAGTAAACATAACGTTGAAGAACTATTTCTTCTAGTGTTTCTTCGATCCAACAACCAAGCGTCCAATAGCACGAATGCAACACGAGCAATTCCAACAAACAACACGAACTGTAAGATCCTCGATCACAATCGAGTAAAACTCAATCCTCGACCCTCGAATGCAAACTCGACACTACCATGAGGCTACCTTGGTATTCTTAGTGTGAGAATCTAGGAGGTGTGGGCTCTGTATGGATTTGAAAGAGGGAAGGAGGAACTGGACGATCGAGTAAACGATCGAATAAGTAGGAGAAGGTAGAAGTCTATTGTTTAAACTTGGGTACTCGATCGTTTAGTAACGAGTGTCTATCATATAGAAAACTCGATCCTTGATTGTTTACTCTCTCAAAGCTATTGTATAGCTTTCACTTCTTGCACATTCAATTATTAAAAAATGAAAACGATTTTCATTTTATCCAGCAGTTACTAAAAAATTGACTACAACTTCCCACTAAAACGGTTATTAGGAGAAAAAATCAAAATCAATTATCTTATAATTAATTTATTATAAATACATATAATAACTAATTTATCATGTTATATTTATAACCTATAGTTTTAATATCACATCATATGCAACATAAACCATAGTTCTTTTTTACCTTTATAGCATTTAATATAAATCATATTTATAATAATTCCTCCAATTAATATATCTAATACATCAAATTAATTATATCACATATAATTGAATAAATTTAATTATATCATATATAATCAAATTCCCTCTAGTTAATTTGAACACTTCAAACTAACCCAAAAACCGATTCTCATCATGAATCCCTTGAGCTACCAAGGGGACCTTATGGACCTGTAGCTTAAAGCTCCAACGGTACGTGAATAACTGACTAAATCCTTGAGCTACCAAGTTTTGTGACTTGTCACAGATGGTCTAATCCTGATCATTCATGTAGGGGACATGCGAGTGGGGGCGTCCTATACAAAAAGTTTGTATGATACCTGACCACGAAGTGTTGACGTCTTATTATATAACACCGTTCATGACAGAGACTTCACTTCACTAGGATGACCATAGGTAACATGACCTCAATTCTGTGAGTTGGGAACTCCTGCCATTGAGAGCGGTCCTTTGATTTGTATGGGTGCGAATGGCCAGGCCGCCGACTCAAACCTATCATTTTGGGGATTCGTTTGATTTGGGAGCTAGGAACTCAGCTACACAAGATGGAATTTACTCCTTCCTCGAGGCAGGAGTAAACAGATAGATAGCTCCCTTAAAGGCTGATTCCAGGGCTTGAACGAGTGGTGCCACACACCTTCTCTTGGCCTGAGAGGTGTTCACACATAGTTGGACTACGTTGTATTATTCATTAGAGGAATCAGTGGTACTCAAGAGATGTAACTACAGGGGAAAATCGGTAATTGGCGCAATTGTACTTACGAGCATATTTGAAGGGTCATCGTACTCATGATTGGTTATATTTGATGGACATAGAAATATATCTGTGGTAAGAAGAGTTCAACTGTTGGTCTTTAGTGGAATGCCTGACAGTTAATGGATGGTGGATCTCGTGGCTAAAGAGTTTAGTCAGCTATTCACAGACCATTGGAGCTTTGAACCACAGGTCCATTAGGACCTTAGGTAGCTTCGATAAAGTCGAGAATCAATATTTGGGTCAGTTTGAAATGTTCAAATTGACAAAAGAGAGTTCAATTATATATGATATAATTGGACTGGTTAATCATATATGATATAATTGACTAAATGTATGAGATACATTAATTTTGGAGGAAATTAGATATTAAATATGATTTATATCAAGTGGAGGAGAAGTTACTATAGTAGATATATGATATCAAACTATAGGGTAAAAATATAATATAATTATATTCATTTATTATTAAATTGGTTAATTATGATATAATTGGCCATTTTATTCTCCTCAATCATGTATTAGTGGGAGAAGCCGCATTCGGTTATGGTAACCGATGAATAAAATGAAATTGGTTTCTTTTTTGCATGGGTTCGAAAATTCACAATCAGTGTGAAAACGTAAACGATCACCTAGCTTGAGAGCCTATACAATAGTAGCTCATTGTCTAAATGATCGCACACCAGCACCTAAACGATTGCATGCTTGTCCCTAAAAGATCGCTTAGCTTTCCTAAATTAGCGTGCCATATTTGCTAAACGATCGTTTACCTTTTATTAAACCATCATTTAATAAAACCTACACGATCGTGTAGCTTCATCTAAACGAAAAGCATCCCTACTATACGATAGTTCTTTCTCTCCCACTTGCTTATCTCTACACGATCTTTCTTTCCTCCTACCTCTACCAAATTCACTAAAGACCACACTTTAGATTCTCACTCCGAGAATACCAAGGGCTCTAACTGGTGGTGTCGTCCCCCTGTTTACTTATTCGTGACTGTTCGTGTTGTTGCCATTCGTGTAGATGATTGTGTTGTCGCAGCCGACTGATTTGCTGGGCGATAGTTCATGTAGAGGTTCTTTCGCTACTTTGAGTTCGATGTTTGAAGAGAGTCTTCAACTGGTATAAGAACTCTTTCCCTTGTGTTTTATTGTTCAAAACATGTCGTTAATTAGTGTTAATTTTCATAACTATTTGTTAGAATGTATGTGTTATATTTCGGTCAGAATGAAATCAGAAAGATCTGAATGCCCTCATGGATGCTCTTCGATAAGAGTTCTTTCACCACCATGAGTAATCCCTTCTCGGGCCAAGAGAAGGTGTGGCGTTACATTGTTCAAGCCCCAGAATCCTCCATTAAGGGGGCAATTTATCTACTTACCCCTTCTTCAGGGAAGGAGTGAATTCTGTCTTGTGTAGCTGAGTTCCCAGCTCCCTAATCAGATGAATCCCTAAAGCGGTACATTTAAGTCAGTGATCTGGCCACTCGCACCCATGCAAATCAAAGGACCGCCCTCATAGGCAGGAGTTCCCAACTCACTTAGGATTAAGGTCATGTTACCTATGGTCATCCTAGTGAAATGAAAGTATCTGTCATGAATGGCATTATATAACGAGACTGAACATTTTGTGGTCCGATCTTATACAAACTCCTATATATAGAGCATCCCCGCTTGCATGTCTAATACATGAATGGTCATGAATTGACCATTTGTAGCACTTTACAACACTTGTAACACCTACAAAGTGGGCCCCACTCGTAGCATCACCAGGGTAAGGTTTCCCTTTTTTATCCATGTACTACAGACCATTTAGGTTATTAGTTAAAGCACGATCCACTTGTATGTCTCCACATACATGCTAAAGTACAACGATAACCCGAGATCTTAGTTTATTGGTTTATGGTTAATGAAACTAAAATATCTCTTAATTTATAGACTAAAGTGAAATAAAATATCTCATATTATAAATCACAAATGTTTTTTCATACAGAGATTTACAAACTACAAGATCTGATGCGTGTTGTCATGCGATGAAATAATGGTGTAGAATGTGATGGTGGAATATGCGTTGTGCATGCAAGTTTTCTCAGTAAGACCCAAGTATAAATCCTACTGAGTTGCCTGTTAAGCCCAGGGTCGAACACAGGGACTAAGGAAAACAGTATGCGATGGTGATTTTTAGATCACTTTGCGGTAACAAATAAATCAAGGGGTTGGTTGGTTTGTTGTTTACAGTATAAAGTGTATGCAGCGGAGTTGAGAAAAGAGTTAATTATACGAAAGATGCGATGAGTATGCGGGGGAACGGGTTGAGAAGGGGTTTAGCTAACACTTCCTAGGATTGCGTTCATGTTATGCGATCATGCTACATACATACAATAGCAAATCATCTCTCAATGAAAATGCTACAGTTTCTAGTTTTAGACTGCATGTGATGTATGCGATGATGTTTATACGACTTACATCGAAGCCTCTATTCTTGTCTGTGCAATGACGAATGACACATACATATACAAGGCGACCGCATACTACCATAACCTATCTCTAGGGTGCATGCGATGCATGTTGGCAAACAGAGCTTATCTCTAAGTCTCTATCTCTTGCTTATGCAGATCTAATCTTGCTCTCTCGAATCTAGATTCTAACCTAGCTTTCTCAAGTCTTAGGTTCTTTCTTTAGACTCTCTCTCAAGTAGCTCTAAAAGGTGATGGGCGCAACATAAGATAAGATGATCGCATGCAATGAAGATCCTAGGTCATGTTAGCTAAGTACTTCTCAACCTATTTGACAATTTTAGCTACTCATGTGTATTTTAAAGAGAGTGAACAGATATAGAAATGCAAGTTTCATTCTATATATATATAATCGTAGTACAGAATGACAATGCGAAAAAAGAATAAAGAGCCTGGTAGCAATTTCTTGCTTCCCAAGGCTTTTATATTGTTCTTCTCTACTCTGCTCAAAAGATATTCTTGCTCTTGCAAGAGTCAGCCTTTTCTCTGTTTTCCACGCTCCCTGGCACTCTCTCGAGCTGACCAGGATGATCTTCCGACGCCTTTTCCCTTCTCTCGCTTCCGCTTTCTAAGTATAAGAAAACTAGGAACAAGGCTAACTATTGTCTATATGGTGAATTCTAAAACTGGGCGGACTTCTTCAATAAAGGTGGTCTTTGGTATTTATAGAGCTTCAGGGTGAAAAGCTTTTTCTCTCTTATGATTGCACTGATGGATGGCATTAATTCTCTATCTGATAAGCCGAATAATTGTCACTGAAAAAGTTCAGTGTATTGATAACGGGAAGAAATGCACGTTATCATAGTGCTAAGTTCTTAAACAATGTTGGATTGCGTTGATGAAATATATTAAATTGCGTCCATTAAGCATAAATTCTATAATATTGCGGTCGCATGCGTTCAGCGCATTAGAACAGTTGATCTTTATATTTTTGTGCAGAATATGCGTTAACGCAATGCAAGATTGCGATCATAGGAAATCATCAATTGAGCGCAACTTCACCGCAAGGCTTTGCGTTGATCGTGCTCGCAAACATTCGCCCGAGAAGGATCGCTACAACTTGGTCAGTGCAACATGGTGGGCGTATCCAGGTGAAAGGATAATTAAGAGCGATGGACAGAAAGCTGATGACAGTCGAATCCAAATTAAGTTTACAGCCGATAACGGTCATAAAGTACATTCAGCTTTATCGGTGACAATTATGCGGCACATTAGTCAGGAATTAAAGTTGTCCCATCTATACAACTAGGAGAGAGAAGCCACCTTTCACCATGGATGCTCTATAAATACCAAGTGCATTCTTCAGAAAAGGGGTTCACCGTTTTTACAATCTTTTGTTCCACAAGTCGCTCGTCTGTGTTCTTAGTTTTCTTTCATTTTAAAGCAGACGTGAGGGAAGAAATTGTGTCGACAGATTGTTCTGGTAAGCTTGGGAGAGTGTCGGAAGCTTCAAGGACAGAGAGAGGGCCGACGCCTGCGGAAGCAGGAACATCTTTAGATCAAAATAGGGATTTCAGTATAAAAAGCCCCGGTCAGCAAGGAATTGCTATCAGGCTCTCTACCTTTACTTTCCATTGTCATTTTGTACTCAACTCATTTATAAGAATGGAATTTCTTTCTCTATATCTGTCACTCTCTGTTATTCACGCATGAGTAGCTAAATCAATTGAATGGGTTGAGAAGCATTTAGCTAGCACAACTAGGGAATCTTCATTCTTTGCGATTATCTTATTTATGTATGCTTCATTTGTTCATTAGAGATACTCAGGAGGGTAGTCTAAGGACAGGATCTAGACTTGGGAAGGTCAGGTTAGAATCTACACTCGAAAGAGCTAGATTAGAATGCATAAACAAGAGATAGGCGCTTAGGAATGAGCACTATTTGTTATCAACGCATCGCATGCATCCTAGAGATAGGATATGATCATATGTGGTCACCTTGCTTTCATGCATTTTGCATCATCGCATAGGACAAGAGTAGAGACTTAGGGATAAGCTCTATGGACATTTTGCTTTCAACACATGTGTCCTAGATTTAGGACCATCGCATTTACATTGGAAAAGGACTAGGTGCTTTGATCATCTAACTGTTCCAACGAGGCCTGCTGCTTTCTGAAGAAATTCCTGGTGATCTCAAACAGATTGCAACATTAGAAGATGGGCAATGGACTTGCTGTGCATGGTTGTAACATGATCGCATGGTTTGATGCATTCCCGAGTAACGCTAGCTAAAGATCTTCTATACCCGTTCATCGCATACTTATTGCATCTATCAACGCAACTGTCTTTTCTCAAATCCGCCACCTTTATTTATTTCTTTTTCATCAACGCAAAAAATAAACCCAACATTTATTTATTTACTTGGTTACCACAAAGTTTTCATCAAAATTACCAACGCAATCTATTTTCACAAGTCCCTGTGTTCGACCCTGGACTTACTAAGAAACTCAGAGGAATTTATACTTGAATTCCGCTGGGGAAACTTGAGTGCACAATGCAAATCCATCAACGCTTATCATTCATATTTCCATTTCATAAATACGAGCATCAAGTTTTTGGCGTCATTGTCGGGGACTTCGGCAAGATAGTTTGCTCACGGTAATTTTTTTGATTTCTTTGCCGAACTCTCAATCTCTGGCGATTTATGACCCAGAGATTGAGAGGACTTTTAGACGAAGATTGAGAGACCGGCAACAACAACCACAATTAGACAAAGAAGAGATGGCGGAGCAGCTTGGAAATGGAGTACCAAATGATAATAATGTCATGGCGAATCCGATTCTGTTAGCAAACGATCGCAATAGGCTCATTAGGGACTATGTATCGCCAAACCTCTATGATTTCTCTCTGGGAATCATGAGGCTTGCCTTCGACGGAAGTAGATTTGAAATGAAATCGGTGATGCTGCAGATGATCTAGACTGCAGGTCAATTCGGAGGAAGGGGTGGCGAGGACCCACATGCCCACCTCCGAAGTTTTATTGAAATCTATAACACTTTTGTGTTCCCGAACATCTCTATTGAAGAAATTTAACTAATGTTGTTCCCATTTTCTCTCTGTGATTAGGCTAGGAAATGGGCATATTCGCTCGAACCAGGAGAGATCACTTCTTGGGAGCAGGTAATGGAGAAATTTATGAAGAAGTACTTTCCACCTACCGAGAACGCAAGACGAAGGAAGCTTATTACAAATTTTGAACAATATATGGACGAATCGATCAACGATGCTTGGGCGAGGTTTAAAAAGTTGGTCCGGGATTGTCTGCATAATGGGTTACCAGACTGCCTTCAAATGGAGATTTTCTATCATGGTTTGATCCCGCTTCGCAGATTGCTGCCAATGCGGCAACCGCTAGTGGTCTGCTCGACAAAACTTATGATAAGGCGAAGAATATCCTGGATTGCATCTCTAAGAACCATGAAGACTGGAGAGAGAGTGATCAGAGATTGAGACTTAAAGTCTTTAACGTAAACAACAGTGCTATTACTTCATTACAAAACCAAATGATCGAAATGATGAATTTGATCTAAGGAATGGCGATTAGCAGCCCAACACCGCAAGGTGGACAAATCAACGCCATCAGTCAAAACACTGCAAGGTGTGCGACTTGCGCTGATAGGCATGCGATGGAAGATCGCCCACAAAATCCACAATCTGTCTACTTTGTGAAAAATAATCCCTTTTCAAACACCTATAACCCCTGGTGGAGAAACCACCTTAATTTTGCTTGGAAGAATCAACAACAAAATTTTCAACCTGTGGCGCAAAAAGAAGGGCTACCAGGATTCTTTCAACGCAACAATGGTCAACCGAGCCATCAAGTAAGTAGCTCACAACAACCACCACAATCTTCTTCTTTGGAGAGCCTATTGAAGCAATATATAGAAAAAAACGAATCTGTGCTTCAAAGTCAGGCCACATCCATCCACAATCTTGAATTACAGATGGGCCAGATTGCGAGTGAGCTGAAAAGTAGACCGTAAGGGCACTGCCAAGTTCGACCGAACTTCCACGCAACTTGGGGGATCAGGTAAGAAGCAATGTCAGGTTGTGACATTGCATAGTGAGAAGACTGTGGAGGGAGAAAAGAAGGAGCATAGTAGAACAACTTCCATTGCAGCTGAACCAGAGATTGCGGTAACGCGAGAAGAAGAAAAAGAAGAAGAAGTAGTAGAACCGGAGGTTGCGTCGACCTCGAAGCCTAATGAAACGGGAACCGTGAAAGTTCATTTGCCCCCTTTCCCTCAGAGACTAAGGAAGAAGAAAAACGAAGAGGTACGGTACCAACGCTTCTTATCTATGTTAAAGCAATTATATGTTAATATTCCTTTCAGTGAAGCGATTGAGGAAATGCCTGCCTATGCCAAGTTTCTGAAGAATATGGTAACTAAAAAGAGGGGAGCTGGAAAATTTGCCACGGTGGCATTAACGTAAAGTTTCAAATCAATTATCCCATCGAAGATGAGCGATTTTGGGAGCTTTACCATTCCTTGCTCCATAGGAGGACTCTATATCTGGCAAGCCCTGTGTGACTTGGGGGCCAGCATAAATTTGATGCTGTCAATTTTTAGACAATTAAATGTGGGGCAAATTGTGCCCAGATCAGTGACTCTCCAACTGTCGACAAATCTCTGGTTCATCCAGAAGGTAAGGTGAAGGATGTGCTGATAACAATTGACAAATTTATCCTGCCAGCTGACTTCATCATTTTAGACTATGAGGTCGAGAAAGATGTGCCTATCATTTTGGGGCGATCTTTTCTATCAACGGGTCGTGCTCAAATTGATGTGTATAAAGGAGAAATCACTTTAAGTATCAACTGATAGAAGCTCAAATTTAATATAATTCGTGCCATGAAGTTTCTGGATGAAGAAGACCTGCAAGATTCTGATGATGACCTGAATTTGATTGAAGAAGAAAAGTCTGATGAGGAGTATGGAGAAGAGGATGCCAGCACATCCGTTGATGCCTGTAATACGATCGTAACAAAAAGAAACAAGGAAGAAGAATTGATCACAAAGCAAGAAGTAGAGCCAATAGAAGAATGAAAAACAACACAACCTTCCCTAGAGGAGCCACCAATGCTTGACTTGAAGACCCTACCAACCCATTTGAAGTACGCATTTTTGGGGCAGAATGAGAAGCTGCCAGTGATAATTTCCTCGACACTCAATGAAGATCAGAAGAATGCGTTGATGAGCATTCTCAAGAAACATGTGCGAGCAATTGGGTGGATGCTCGTTGACATCAGAGGAATTAGCCTCACGTACTGCATGCACCACATTCGTCTTGAAGACGACCACAAAGCAATAATTAAACATCAACACAGACTCAACCCTGCGATGAAGGAGGTCGTCAAGAAGAAGATTATCAAATAGCTAGATGCGGGCATTATCTATCCCATAGCAGATAGCACATGGGTCAGCCCCGTGCAATGTGTGCCAAAGAAGGGCGGAATGATGGTAGTCCCAAATGAGAACAATGAATTAATACCACAAAGGACCATCACTGGATGGCGCATATGCATGGACTACCACAGGTTGAATGCGGCCATAAAGAAAGATCATTTCCTTCTGCCATTCATCGATCAAATGCTAGACAGACTCGCAGGGAATGATTTTTACTGCTTCTTGGATGGGTATGCCTGATACAATCAAATCATGATAGCTCTTGAAGATAAAGACAAGACCACATTCACCTATCCATATGGGACATTTGCTTTTCGCCGCATGTCGTTTGGCCTGTGCAATGCGCCAAGCACATTCCAAAGATGTATGATGGCGATCTTTTCAGATTATCTCAAGGACTCCGTGGAAATATTTATGGATGACTTCTCCGTTTATTAGAGACTTATGAAGTCTGCCTAGCCAACTTAGAGAAAATTCTGAAGAGATGTGAGAGACGAATTTGGTGCTCAACTGGGAAAAATGTCATTTCATGGTCAAAGAGGGTATAGTGTTGGGACATAAAGTCTCTCGGGATAGGTTGGAGGTGGACAAAGCAAAGATCAACGCAATTAAAAAGCTTCCACCTCCAACCAGGGTGAAGGTTGTGCGAAGCTTCTTGGGGCATGCTGGATTCTATAGACGATTTGTAAAAGACTTTTCAAAGATAGCACGACCACTGAGTACATTGCTAGAGGCTCACAGAAAATTTGAGTTCGACAACAACTGCCTCAACGCATTCAGAGTTTTAAAAGATGCGCTGATTACCGCACCTGTACTGATTGCGCCGAACTGGACATTGCCATTTGAAATCATGTGCGACGCAAGCGGGTATGCGATGTGGGCAGCTTTAGCGCAAAAGAGAAAAACAATTTTGCACTCCATCGCATATACGAGTAAAACTTTAAACCCTACTCAAACAAATTATACCACCACAAAGAAGGAACTCCTGGCTGTGATTTATGCGTTGGAAAAATTTCGGGCATATCTGTTGGGAACTAAGGTACTCATCCACACTGATCACTCGGCGATCAAATACTTAATGACAAAGAAGGACGCAAAGCCGAGGTTGATCAGATAGGTTCTCCTCCTTCAAGAATTTGATATCAAAATAATTGACCGGAAAGGGACAGAGAATCAGATTGTAGATCATTTGTCTAGACTGGAAAATCCTGAATTTGACCACAATGAGACTGAGATGAGTGTCGTGTTCTCGGATGAGCAGCTATTCCACATAGAAGAATTGCCCTGGTATGCTGATATCGTTAATTATTTGGTTTGTGAGCAATTTCGTGAAGATTACACCTATCACCAACAGAAGAAGCTCAAGAACGAATGCAAACATTATTATTGGGATGAGCCAAATCTGTATAAAAGAGGTGCAGACCAGATTATTCGATTATGCGTATCGAATGCTGCTTAACAACGCATATTGTCACAATGCCACGACTCACCATATGGTGAGTACTTTGGAGGGCAGTGCACTGCATCCAAGGTTTTGCAAAGTGCATTCTTTTGGCCAAGATTATTCAAGGATGTTGCTGACTACGTAATGAAATGTGACTGATGTCAACGTAGATGCAACATTTCATGGAAAAATGCAATGCCAATGAACACTATCTTGGAGCTGAAATTATTCGACATATAGGGGATTGATTTCATGGGACCATTCCTTCCTTCACATGGCAAGCATTACATTTTATTGGCCGTCGATTATGTCTCCAAGTGGATAGAGGAAATAGCATGCACCACAAGTGATGCAAAGGTAGTCTCCCAGTTCTTGAAGAAAAATATTTTCACTCGTTTTGGCACTCCTCGTTCCCTCGTAAGTGATGAAGGATCCCACTTTGTCAATCATAATATCAAAGAGCTGATGTGCAAGTACAACATCCTCCACAAAGTGGCCATTGCATACCATCCACAAACGAATGGTCAGGCTGAAGTGTCAAATCGTGAAATTAAGTTCATACTTGAGAAGGTAGTAAAGCCTTCACGGAAAGATTGGACAACGAAACTTTATGGTGATGGAAATACGTTGAGCAACAAGTTTTCTCAGTGGAATCCAAGTATAAACCCCACTGAGTTTTTTGGTAATTCCAGGGTCGAACTCAGAGACTAGGGAAAACGGTATGCGGTGGTAATTTTCAAGAAGACTTTGCGGTAACCAAGAAATCAAATAGTTGTTTGGATTTGTTTGCGGTAATAAAATAAATGAAGGCGGCAGATTTGAGAAAAGATCGATTATGCGGAGATACACTGAGTATGTGGAGGAACGGGTTGAGAAGGTCTTTCACTAGTATTTCCCAGGAATGCGTCAAACTATGCGATCATGCTACACTCATGTGACAGTAGATCATTTTCCAATGCAAATGCGGTGCTCCTAGTTCTAAGACGCATGTTTTGAATGCAACAATTGTCCATAGAGCTTATTCCTAAGTCTCTACTCTTTTCCTATGCGATGATGCAAGATGCAGACAAAAACAAGGTAGCTGCACACAATCATATCCTATCTCTAGGATGCATGCGATGCGTTAATAGAAAACAATGCTTATTCCTAAGCTCTATCTCTTGATTATACGTTCTAATCTGACTCTCCCAAGCCTAGATTCTAACCTGGCTTTTCCAAGCCTAAATCCTGTCCTTAGTCTACTCTCCCAAGTATCCCTAATGGACAAATGATGCATACATAATACAAGATAATCGCATAGAATGAATATTCCTAGTTATACTAGCTAAATGCTTCTCAACCCATTCGACAGATTTAGCTACTCATGCGTAATAAACAGAGAGTGAACAGATATAAAGAAGTAAGTTCCATTTCTATAGATGAGTTTAAGTACAAAATAACAATGGAAGATAAGGATAGAGAGCTTGGTGGCAATCCCTTGCTTCCCAAGGCTTTTGCACTGTCAACTCTATTCTGTTCAAAAGATAATCCTGCTTCCGTAGGAGCTGGCCCTCTCTTTGATCTCGACGCTTCCGGTACTCTCCTAAGTTCACCGAAACGATCTCTCGTCACAATCTTGCTTCTCTCGCTTCCGACTTAAAATAAAAGAAAATCTAAGAATAAGGCTATACTAACTATGGAAAAATTATCTAACTCTTCGAACTGTCTAACTGTCTTTTGCTGAAGGTCGCCGTTGGTATTTATAGAGCTTCAGGGTGAAAGGCGGCTTTTCTCTTATGATTGCACAGATGGGATGACTTTAATTCTCTGACTAATGTGCTGAATATTTATCACCAAAAAGCGAGTGTACTTGTTATTGTTAGCAGTTTATCAACTTAATTCGGACTCGACCGTCATTAGCTTTCTGTCTCATCGTGATTAATTATGCTTTTCACCCAGATGCGCCCACCAAGTTGCGTCGACTCTATCGGCAATCTTTCATGAGCAGATGTTTACGAGCAAAAATCACCGCAAAGCCTTACGGTAACGTTGCGCTCGACCGTTGCTTTCTTGTGATCGCACTTTTCGCCTTGCGTCAATGCATATTCTGCACAAAAATACAAAAGTTAATTGTTTCTATGCGATGAACGCATGCGACCGCAATGTTATGAACTTAATGCTTTTTGGACGCAATCTATCATATTTTATAAATGTAAGCATTCATTGTTTAATAACTTAGCACTGTAATAACATGCATTTCTGCCCGTTATCACAGCCCCAAATTTAAACAATGCTTGTCCTCAAGCATATGCTAAAGATTTCCTTTAGAAAGTCCACCGGAATCTCTTTCCCTAGATTTCTCAAGGATACTTCATTCAAATCCTATACACCAAAATTGCCTTAATTCTTATTCAAGTCTCTTCTTAAAATATTTCTAAGACCTAGAGACCACAAGCTTAACCTTCATAAAGGACTTTACTAGATTCCGTGACATCGTATGATTTATTTCAAAAACTTTTTCACTAGGGTGTTAATTGATTTTTTTATCCTTGCATATTTTTGACATTATTATTTTTCTCTGACCTTGTGCCGATTCAAGTGTCTCGCCTCCGTTTTGGCTTGCCCCGACATGTGTCATGCGAACATCCAACTACGAGGAAGGCGCTCTTTCTCAGACTAAACTCATACCTACTTGGCAATGGAGTTGCGATCATTTATTTATGCGTTGATCTTGGCGACTTACTTTCCTTTTGGCTTGGCCTCACGTGTGTCATGCGGACATCCAACTACGGGTAAGTGCCCTTCACAACTTAACTCTTATCAACATGGGTTTCCCCATTGCGTTGACAGTGGAGTTGTTATTCTCAAGATTTTCCTCTCTTTTTTTTTAGAGCTAAAAATAGTAAAGTCGAAAATAAATACCCCACCCCCAAATTTAAAATGCGGCAATGTCCTTATTGCCAATAGAGTGAAAGAAGTCATGCGATGTTCTTAGGAAGCTACGTAAAGAGTTAGTTTGAAAGAAAACTAGCAGACCACTAACTTCTAGAAATATTTCATGAGGTGACTGCCCTAAAATTAAGTTGACTCTAGTATATCCGAAAAAATAGAAGCATGTGTTTCATTATTGAAATCATAATTGGCAACGAGAAAGCATGCGGTGGCTTACTAAATTTATCAATGTTAAATGATTGTGGTAATCAAAGACGATGCGGTGATAAAACTTTCAAAATTAAAATGTGATGCGATAGTGCAAAATTTGGAATAAAGTCAAGGAGAAATACAACCCCCAAATTTGCGTTGTCGCCCGCATTGTTTCTTGTTGCATCCTGCTTTGCGGCGATCTTTTTTCTTTGCAATACGGTGACGGAATAAAGTAGTTGCATCTTTGTGTAACGCCTCCGCAATTGTGTACCTTGATTGTTTGCAAAGAAAACATTGAGAGGGTCAAATAATACAAAAAAAAGTTAACAAAATCTTTCACCGCAATCGTCCAGCACGATCGCTTTTTTTTTTTTTTTTAAAGAAGTAAACTGTAGGATAAATGATAACAACAAGGTGATTAAAGTTCATGAAGTATTGATGTAGGAAAAATGATATTAAAAAGGATTGCATCCCTGATGAGGTTGAGTCACATAATGACTCAGCGACTACTTATCCCAAGCTGGTCTTTTCACGTCCACGACGACTTTTTCTTCTTTTCCTTGTCCTCTGGAATCTTGACTGCCTTAATCCGGAGCTTTTCCCCGTTAATGTTCATCATAATCTCCCCCTTGTGCACATCAATTTGAGCGCGACCAGTCAAAAAGAATGGTCGTCCCAATATGATGGGCGCTTCTTCGTCCGTTTTATAATCCAAAATGAGGAAGTCTGGCGACAAAATGAATTTATCAATTGAGATTACAGCATTTTTCAACTCTCCTTCAGGATGTATTCGGGATCTGTCCACAAGTAGGAGAGTCTCTGTCGTGGGCGTGAGTGTGCCACTATTCAATCGTTTGAAGATTGATAGTGGCATTATGTTTATACTTGCCCCAAGATCGCATAGTGCTTGGCCACTATAGACCCCTCCAATGGAGCATAGTATCGTGAAGATTCCTGGTTCGCACATTTTTGGTAGGATCATAGCATTTTGCGTTACTGCCACTGTTGTGATCTTGTCTTCCTCATTTTGTTTCTCTTTCAATCTTTGCGGAGCTAGTGGCAGCTGGACTTATTCTATCTCATGTTCTAGAGGCTTGAGGGTGGACGCAACTTCAGGGTTCATTTTCTCGGGCTTTTTCGAATTATAAGTAAATGGGTCCTCAGTTGTCACCACATTCAAGTTGGTCGCGATGGGCTCCTCCCTTAATTCCGCAGTCATTTTGTCGCTTACCACGAAGACTGCTAAGCATTGTTCCTTCCCGGTACCCCTAGCATTGCGAGGAAGCTCAGTTGTGCTTGGCAACGCTCCTTGCGGTCTATTTTTCAACTCGCCCGCAATTTGTCCCAGCTGAATTTTGAGATTTTGAATGGAAATTGCTTGATTCTGAAGCACTGATTCACTCTTCTCAATGTACTACTTCAACAAGCTCTCTAAGGACGAAGAGTGTATTGCCTGGGAGCTGTTGGCTTGGCTATGCGTTGGATCGTTGGTTTGTGGAAAAAATCCAGGTGGCCCTTCTTTGTGCGCCACTGGTTGAAAGCTGTGTTGTTGATTTTTCCACGCAAAAATTGGGTGGTTTCTCTACTCGGGGTTGTATGTATCGGAATAGGGATTATTCTTTATGAAGCATATTGACTGCGGATTTTCTAGGCATTGCTCCATCGAATGAGCGTCTTCGCAAATGACACAACTTGCGGTCGTTTGAGTAATTGCGTTGACCTGCCCTTTCTTAGCTCCCGTGTTATTAATTGTGAGCCTTGAATCAAACTCATCATCGCAGTCATCTGGTTCTGCAGGGATGCGAAGGCCCCGTTGTTTGCGTCATTATCTTTTATTCTCAATCTCTGATCGCTCTCTCTCCAATCCTCGTGATTTTTAGAGATGCGATCTAGGATACTCTTGGCCTCATCATACGTTTTGTCTAGCAGACCACCAGCGGCTGCCATATTGGCAAAGGTCTACGAAGAGGGATTTAATCCATGATAAAAGATCTCCATTTGCAGGTAGTCTGGTAATTCGTTGTGTGGACAGTCCCTTACCAGCTTCTTAAGCCTCGCCCAAGCATCGCTGAGCGATTCTACAGTTTCTTATTCAAAATTTATTATTAATTTCCTTCTCCTAGCATTCTCAGTTGGTAGGAAATACTTCTTCAATAACTTTTCCACCACTTTTTCCCACGAAGTGATCTCTCCCGGCTCGAGAGAATACGCATATTTTCTTGCCTGATCATACAAAGAAAATGGAAACAGAGTTAGTCGAACTTCTTCAGTAGAGATATTCGGGAACATAAAAGTGTTGCCAATTTTTATGAAGCTTCGGAGGTGGGCGTGCGGGTCCTTGCCACACCGTCCTTCGAATTGTCCTGTAGTCTTGATCATCTGCAGCATCACCGATTTAATTTCGAATCGACTTCCATCAAGGGCAGGCCTCATCATTCCTGGAGAGAAATCGTAGAGGTTTGGCGATGCATAGTCCCGAATGGGCCTATTACGATCATTTGCTAGTAGGATTGGATTCGCCACGACATTGTTTTCGTTTGGTTCTCCATTTCCAGGCTGCTCAGCCATATCTTCTTTATCTGGCTGTTGTTGTTGGCAGCTGTTTCTTAGTCTCCGTCTGAACGTCCTCTCAATCTCCGGGTCGTAATTCGCCAGAGATTGAGAGCTGCAAAGAAATCAAAAAAATTATCGTTAGCACACTGATTTGCCGAAGTCCCCGGCAACGGCGCCAAAAACTTCATGCGTTATTTTATGTGATGAAAATATGGAATGAGATGCGGTGATGGAAATGCGTTGAGCAACAAGTTTTCTCACTGGAAACCAAGTATAAACCCACTGAGTTTCCTAGTAAGTCCAGGGTCAAACTCAGGGACTAGGGAAAACGGTATGCGGTGGTAATTTTCGAGAAGACTTTGCGGTAACCAAGAAATCAAATAGTTGTTTGGGTTGTTGTTTGCGATAATAAAATAAATGAATGTGGCAGATTTGAGAAAAGATCGATTATGCGGAGATATACTGAGTATGCAGAGGAACGGGTTGAGAAGGTCTTTCGCTAGAGTTTCCTGGGAATGCGTCAAACTATGCGATCATGCTACACTCATGCGACAGCAGATCATTTTCCAATGCAAATGGGTGCTCCTAGTTCTAGGACGCATGTGTTGAATGCAACAATTGTCCGTAGAGCTTATTCCTAAGTCTCTACTCTTTTCCTATGCGTTGATGCAAGATGCACACAAAGACAAGGTGACTGCACACAATCATATCCTATCTCTAGGATGCATGCGATGCGTTAATAGAAAAGAATGCTTATTTCTAAGCTCTATCTCTTGATTATACGTTCTAATCTTACTCTCCCGAGCCTAGATTCTAACCTGGCTTTTCCAAGCCTAGATCCTATCCTTAGTCTACTCTCCCAAGTATCCTTAATGGATGAATGATGCATACATAATACAAGATAATCGCATAGAATGAATATTCCCAGTTATACTAGCTAAATGCTTCTCAACCCATTCGACAGATTTAGCTACTCATGCGTAATAAACAGAGAGTGAACAGATATAAAGAAGTAAGTTCAATTTCTATAGATGAGTTTAAGTACAAAATAACAACGGAAGATAAGGATAGAGAGCCTGGTAGCAATCCCTTGCTTCCCAAGGCTTTTACATTGTCAACTCTATTCTGTTCAAAAGATAATCTTGCTTTCGCAGGAGCTGGCCCTCTCTTTGATCTTGACGCTTCCGGCACTCTCCCAAGTTCACCGGAACGATCTCTCGACATAATCTTGCTTCTTTCGCTTTCGCCTTAAAATAAAAGAAAATCTAAGAACAAGGTTATTCTAACTATGGAAAAATCATCTAACTCTTAGAACTGTCTAACTGTCTTTTGCTGAAGGTCGCCGTTGGTGTTTATAGAGCTTCAGGGTGAAAGGCGGCTTCTCTCTTATGATTGCACAAATGGGATGGTTTTAATTCTCTGACTTATGCGCCGAATATTTGTCACCGAAAAGCTGAGTGTCCTTGTTATCGTTCGCGACTTGTCAACTTAATTCGACTCGACCGTCATCAAATTTCTGCCCCATCGTGATTAATTATGCTTTTCACCCAGATGCGCCCACCAAGTTGCACCGGCTCTATGCGACAATCCTTGAGCATATGTTTGCGAGCACAAATCACTGCAAAACTTTACGGTAACGCTGCGCACGACCGTTGCTTTCTTGTGATCGCACTTTTCACTTTGCGTCAACGCATATTCTACACAAAAATACAAAAGTTAACTGTTTCTATGCGATGAACACATGCAACCGCAATGTTATGAACTTAATGTTTTTTGGACGCAATCTATCATATTTTATCAACGCAAGCCTTCAATGTTTAATAACTTAGCACTGTAATAACGTGCATTTCTGCCCGTTATCAACTGTTAGTTACAGTGACAAGGTCTTGTTTCTGTCCAATGGTTGAGAATGTCTCATTTCAGTGAAAGGGCACTTGATCACCCTATAGTAACATTTGTCCTACCTCATTGAAACATCATTGCAAAATAGATGTCACTTAGGGTACATTAGACTACTTTACTAAAATTTGATTGGTTTTTTAAGTGGTTTAATGAAAATAGACTAATATAAATAATTTGTACGTTTCAACAAATTTATTTCAATGGCTATCGCTATTTTAAATATGCTTGTCGCAGGCGAAAATTACACTTTTTGGAAAAACATGATCAACACAATCGTAATCATCAATGACCTTCGTTTTATGCTTATAGAGGACTGTCCTCCCATTCCAGCTCCCAATGCTACTTGAAATATTTGAGAACCATATGAATGTTGAACACGGGCAAACGAAAAGGCCCAAGTGTATATCTTGGCAAGTCTTACTGAAGTCTTGGCCAAAAATCAGAGCCCATGCTCACGGCTTGTGAGATCATGAAGTCCCTAAGGGGAATGTTTGGACAACCGTCTGCACAACTCAGGTATGACGCTCTCAAACACATTTTCAATGCTCGTATGCAAGAGGAGGCATCTGTTCTAGAATATATTCCCAACATGATGGTCCACTTCAATGTAGCAGAGATGAATGGGTCCGACATTAATGAAGCCAGTTAGGTTAGCTTCATTTTGGAATCTTTACCTGAAAGTTTCCTCCATTTTCGTAATAATGTCATTATGAACAAGATTGACTACAAAATGATCACCTTGCTCAACGAGCTATAAACCTTCCAATCCTTGATGAAAATCAAGGAACAGAAGGGTGAGGCAAATATTGCTTCATCCTTTAAGAAGTTCCACAGAGGTTCTATTGGGAATGTCCTAGAACTCGCAGTTTGTGTTAAACATTCAATTTTATCAATAATATTGACTTGTTGATTTTGCATCTTATTATGAAAATCCAATAAACGCATCCTTGGCTATAGTTTGAATGCTGTAACTTTATGTAATGACATAAACAGGATCAAATTGACAGTATATAGCCTAAATGGTCTAATAAGTATATGGATGAAATTGGGTATCTCATCCTGGTAACACTATTGGATGCGGCTCACTCTGTAGTTGTTACAAGAAGTTGTAAGGTGCTACAAATGATGTGATCCACAAATCGTTCATGTTGAGACATGAGAGTAGGGGCATCCTATACAATGAGTTTGCATATAGACTAGATCACGAAAATAATAACTTTTCTTTATAACGACCGTATACTGTTAAAACTGACTATTTCATTTACCGATTATGGTTATTAAGTGGACATAATATATCTACAGTGAGGGGAGTTTAACTATGGGCTATAGTGGAGTGTCTCATTAGTTAAGAACGGGAGTTAGATCAAACTAATGAGTTTAGCCGATTAATCTTAAATCGTTGGAGCCCATGATCTATAGGTTCGCAAGGTCCCCCTACTAGCTTGTAAATGGATAAGCTTTAGAGTAGCTTGAGAAATTAATTCGAATCGTTCAAATTAAACGGAACAAGAGAATATATATATTTAAATATGATTTAAATATTCAAAGATGATTATTGTGCAAAAAATTAATTTAATATTTTATATTAAATTAATTATTATTTTTAAATTAATTTATGAAATTAATATTAGAAAATAATTTTTCATATCAAAATGGTTTTGAAATCATTTTGTGATTTTAAAAGAAAAATGAAAACCAATTTTTGCATGCCAAACACAAAATGGAGAATGCAGATTTTCCATTACCTTCATCTTCTTGCTCACACAAAATCCATTATCTTCTCTTCATTAATTCTCCAAGCATGAGCTGCAAGCCATGCACTTCACTTCTTTGCATGTTCATCTACAATATATAAAGAAGTTTGGAGTCATTTGAGAAGAATTAATGCTAAAATTTTGAGAGGAAAACTCTGTGAGAAGAAAAGGGTTTTTCCTATCCGGTTGTTGTGTGTTCTTCATTGTTCTTCACCTTTTCAAGCTGTTCTTGAGTCCCACAACTCTGCCTAAAGCTCCAAGAGGATAGTATGGAAGGCTTTGAGGTGGTTCACGGTGATTTCTGGTGAAGTCTGCCATTGTACATCCGGATACTTGGATTGTTTTTCAAAGGTATGATCTTAAAACCCTCTTTTTAGAAAAGCATGCTTTAGTTTCTACCAAAATTAGTGAATTTGAATGCTTATGGATCCTAGATACTTCTGCTGCATGTTTTTTAACTCTTTCAATTGGTATTAGAGCCAGGTTTTAAGCATTCAATTCGATCTAATTTTGGTGTGGTGGGTGTTTTTCATGAGATATATGAAACTGATGCACTGCTATGGTTTTCTAAGATTTGGCATCTTAATTCTCTTTAATTTCTCAATAAAATTTGTAATTGACTCTTGTTTGATGAGCTTTTGTGTGTTAGCAAGAGTTTTTAATTTATTTGGAGTCATTAGAGTTGAAATTAAAATGTAATTAAAGAAACAAGCGAAGGAGGCCGAGCTGCTGTTCCAGTTTTTCCAGCTTCTACTCAAATTTGTTGCTGAGGTCCAGTTGTTAAGTGATCGTTTAGCTCCAGACGTTACACGATGTGAAGAAAAGCTAAACGATCATTTAGCAATGGGCACTGGTCGTTGTGATGTTGAACGCTAAGCGATCGTGTACCTGCGGGAGCTAAGCAATGCGTGCATTTGTTATACGATAGTGCTATGTGATCGTTTAGCTTTGTCATGGGAACTAAACGATACGTTCAATTTTCTAAACGATTGCACCATACGATCGTTTACCTACGATGCACGCTAAGCGATGCGATGAAGTGTTACGTGATAGCACTGAGCGATCATTTAGTCGTGGAGCTAAGCGATCGTGTAGATAAATGCTAAGCGACGCTATGATGTTCTATACGATGGAGCTAAGTGATCGTTTAGCTGCGGAAAATACTAAAGAATGACATGAATGCACTAGGCGTTGGTGTTAAGCGATCGTTTAGTACTATGCGATGGAGCTAAGCGATATCACAGTGATGGAACTAAGCGATCATCTAGTCCTATATGATAGAGTTAAACGATCGTTTAGCTTTCAGCAAACATTAAGCGATCGTGTACTTCCTCTCAACCTAAGGCGATGACACTAGATGATTACCTTCAGCGTTACACGATCGACCTTAGCAGCACTTTGAGGTTGGACCGAGAGCAGCTGGTTCGATTGATTTTCTCAAGGTCCAATCTGGTTCAGCCTCAAATGGTTTTGGTTGGTTCAGTTCAGACTTTCTTGGTCCGATTCAAACTCATCCAGTTCGGTTCAAGTTTTTTGGTTTCGGTTTGGAGCGGTTCGAGCAGTTCAAAGATGGTTTTGAAGTTGTTTGTAATAGTTAGGCATCTGTTTGCTTGTTTATGCCAAAACGAAAACTATAACAGTTAGAATTTAATTGTTTATGCATGAGATGTATGTAATAATTAAATAATTCATGTATATGCATACAGTATACCATGTAGATTTAAAACCCCACCGTAGGAAGTATGTTATATGCATTGAAAGTATGTTATAATTGTTATAATATATAGTATGCATGTTAGGGTTGTGTTTAATACAATAGTTATATTAGATACCTTTGTTGAATGTTGTGGATGTTAAGCATATCCAAATTTTGTAAGTTGTTACAAAGATGGTTAGACTTTTAAAATCCATAACAAAGAATAGCTACATGCTCACTTAGGTTAACAACTAATTTTAAACGTTAAAATAGATTGTTACCTTATAAAATATGGTTACAAACTCATATTGGTTCATAAACCTGTCTAAGACTGGGGGTACTTAATTTTACGGTTTACAAAACACCTCCTACTTGGGGATTATGTCCAAACTATTGAGAATTTTTAACTGTTTTTATGAGCTTGCGTGAGCGAAATGAGGTAATAAAATGGTTTAACAAGACATTGTAGGTTAAATCCAATTATAAGATTTATATTTTGATTAACCACTTAGACTTAGGTTGTATGAAATTAGCCGTCATGGCTAAGTAAATTACCTAATCATTTAGAACACTTTAGTGGGAGATTAAAAATATATTTGATATATAGTTATTAGCTCTCACGTCCTCAAGAATTCACACTGTGAGATCCATGCTCGACTTCTTGTTGATTTTACCTCGACTGCTCCATATGGAAACTGTTTGCATGGGTCAATAACAAGGTGAATGAGGGAAGTGGTTCATAGTAAGTGGGTGAAGGAAATGTGTCAACATTGTCCTACGGTCTCCTCCATTAGTTTGAATCGTGAGATTCCTATGTTGCACCTGTTGTCATTTTTATGCAGCAATAGTTAGTCGTTAACCACGGCGATCCTTACGGAGCGTTGTAACATAGGATTCAGAACAATCCAGGCTTCAGTAAAATGAATAGTGTCTTATAGTTCCATCTTGGTATCTCAGAGGCATATTCATACCGTTCTATAAGATCTGAAAATGGCGGGTCACACTTACAAGAATTACTAAATGTTAGTAAGGATCTTAACCGAAAACGATAACAAAAAAGAACTATTGGAATATGAGTTATTTTAGATAATAGTATTTGGCCAAGAACTGTCTTGCTTTTATGAAGGAATTCTTGACTGCCCCACGGTAGCACTTGTTCTAAATCACTTAAGTATCGTTGCAAATAAATAAAGATTTATTGGGTACTTTAATAGTTTTGCTAAAATGAATTTAGATGCATATTTAATAGAGTTTGTTTAAAATGTTCCGGCAATGTCGAACTCGATCATACAATTGCTCGCTTCTGAAAAATTTAACAGAGAGGGTTACTTGAATTGGAAGTCAAATATCAATACAATATTAGTAGTAGACGATTTGAGGTTTGTGTTAACAGATGAGCGTCCTCCAGTTCCCAGTTCAATGGCTACCCGAAATGTTCGAGATGTCTATGATAAGTGGTTGAGGGTAAACGAAAAAGCCCGAGTCTATATCTTGGCGAGTATATCTGATGTACTCAACAAGAAACATGAGGTCATGCCTGCAGCTCGTGAGATCATGACATCATTACAGGAGATGTTCGGGCAACCGTCATCGTCTGTTAGACATGAAGCCATCAAATATGTGTATGTGACACGTATGAAAGATGGGACCAATGTAAGAGAACACGTTCTCGACATGATGGTCCATTTTAAAATCACGGAGGCTCACGGGGCTATGATAGACAAAACAAGTCAAGTGAGCACGATACTAGAATCTCTTCCTGAGAGCTATCTGCCATTCAGGACAAATGTTGTCATGAAATAAATCAATTATAACTTAACAACACTGTTGAATGAATTGAAAACTTATCAATCTATGATGAAACTCAAGGAAAAAGAAATAAATGTTATTTTGAAACCGAAAAAGTTTTATAAAGGGTCCACGTCTAGTACGAAACCCGTTGATGATAAGAAAGTTGGTCCTTCTTCTTCTAAGGATAAACCATTCAAATGAAGAAGAAAGGAAAAGGGAAAAAGAAAATCGCCGCGAAGAAAAACAAAAACAAAACTCCCAAGGGAATGTTTCCATTGTGGAGAGGTTGGGCATTGGAAGCGTAATTGCCCAAAATATCTGGCTGAAAAGAAAGCAGAAAAGAATAAACAAGGTAAATATGATTTACTAGTTGTTGAAACATGTATAGTGGAAAATTCTCACTTTACCTGGATATTAGAATTAGGTGTCGCTAATCATGTTTATACTTTTCCATTAGTTCTTGGAGAAGACTTTCTAAATATGAGATGACTTTCAAGGTGGGCACAGGTGAAGTCATTTCAGCTGAAGCAGTGGGAGATGTGAAGTTTTTTTTTGGAGATTCGTTTATCTTGCTCAAGAATGTGTTCTTTGTACCTAAGATGAAAAGAAATCTGATCTCCATTTCCTGGCTTTTAGAAAATATGTACAGTGTATCTTTTGAATGTAATGAAGTGTTTGTTTATTCAAGAGGTATTCATATTTGTTCTTCTAGACATGAAAATAACTTATACATATTACAACCAACTGAAGCAAAAACTATTTTAAATATAGAGATGTTTAAAATGGCTGAAACTCATAATAAAAGGCAAAAAATTTCTCCTAATGCCTATCTTTGGCACCTCAGGCTTGGTCACATTAATCTCAACAGGATTGCGAGATTGGTAAAAAACGATAATCTAAATCAGTTAGAAAACAGTTCCCTACCTCCATGTGAATCTTGTCTTAAGGGAAAAATGACGAAAAGATCTTTTTCTGACAAAGGTCTTCGTGCCAAAGAACCTCTTGAACTTATACATTCAGACCTTTGTGGTTCGATGAATGTTAAAGCTCGAGGAGGATATCAGTACTTTGTCAGTTTTATTGACGATTACTCTCGATATGGCTATATTTACTTAATCAATCACAAGTCTGAAACTCTTGAAAATTTCAAAGAATTTAAGGCTGAGATTGAAAATCAGTTAAGTAAAAGAATTAAAACACTTTGATCTAATCAAGGTGGTGAGTATATGGATTTGCAATTCCAGAATTATCTATTAGATCATGGAATTCAATCCCAACTCATAGCACCTAGAACACCACAACAAAATGGTGTTGCAGAAAGGAGAAATCGAACCTTGTTAGACATGGTTCGGTCTATGATGAGTTATGCTCAATTACCTCAATTCTTTTGGGGATATACAATACAGACTGCAAATTATATTCTGAACGTTGTTCCGTCCAAAAGTGATTCAGAAACACCATATGAATTGTGGAAAGGACGCAAAGTGAGTTTACGTCATTTTTGTATTTGGGGTTGTCCAGCATCCATGTTGATACAGAATCCTAAAATATTAGAAACACGTTCAAAATTATGCCTATTTGTAGGATATCCCATGGAAACAAAAGGTTGATACTTTTATGATCCCTAAGAAGATAAAGTGTTTGTATCGGCAAATGAAACATTATTGGAAGAGGATCATATTAAAAATCATCTACCTCACAGTAAACTAATATTGCAAGAACTGTCTAAAGATACAACAGAAAGATCAACAAGAGTTGTTGATCAAGCTTGTCCATCAACAACGGTTGTTGTCCCATCACGTCCATCTCAAGAGTTGGGAATGCCTTGTCGTAGTGGGAGGGTTATTCAACAACCTAAACACTACATGGGTTTAACAGAAACTCAAAATATCATACAAGATGATGGTTTAGAGGATCCATTAACCTTTAAGTAGGTAATGGAAGATGTCGGCAGGGAACAGTGGATAAAAGCCATGGACGATGAAATGGAGTCTATGTACTTCAACTCAGTCTGGGAACTTGTAGATCAACCACAAGGTGTTACACCTATAGGTTGTAAGTGAATCTACAAGAGAAAACGAGACCAAACTAGCAAGGTACAGACCTATAACGCCAGGCTCGTGGCAAAGGGTTTTTCCCAAAGAGAAAAAATTGATTATGAAGATACCTATTCTCCTGTTGCCATGATTAAATCAATAAGAATACTTCTTTCCATCGCCACATATTATGACTATGAAATATGGAAAATGGATGTCAAGACAGCTTTTCTGAATGGCTATCTTGATGAAAGTATTTTTATATCTCAACTAGAGGGGTTCGTCGAAAAAGGACAGGAATAGAAAGTATGTAAGCTTAATGATCCATATATGGATTGAAATAAGCATCCAGATCCTGGAATATTAGATTTGACACTGCAATAAAATCTTGTGGCTTTGAATAGAACATTGACGAACCTTGTGTATACAAGAAGATAGTCAACAAAGCTGTAGCATTCTTAGTTCTATACGTTGATGATATCTTGCTCATTGGGAATGAGACAAGTTTTCTTGCTGACGTAAAGAGATGGTTAGAAACACAGTTCCAAATGAAAGATTTGGATGATGCTCAGTATGTTCTAGGAATACAGATCTTTTGAGACTGAAAGAATAGAACATTAGCATTGTCTTAGGCAGTTTATATTGACAAGAGGTTGTCAAGGTATAATATGCAAAATTCCAAGAAAGGTTTATTACCTTTCAGGCATGGAATTCATTTTTCGAAGGAACAATGTCCTAAGACACCTCAAGAGATTGAGGAGATGAACAAAATTCCATATGCTTCTGCAGTTGGGAGTTTAATGTACGTTATGTTGTGTACATGCCCTGACATATGTTTTGCAGTTGGAATCGTTAGTAGGTTCCAATCCAATCCTGGACACGATCATTGGACCGCTGTAAAAAATATCCTCAAGTATTTAAGGAGAACAAGGGGCTATATGCTTGTGTATGGACCTAAAGATTTGATCCTTACAGAATACACTGATTCTGATTTTCAGACTAACGTAGATTCCAGGAAATCTACCTTAGGATCAGTTTTCACTCTTAACGGAGGCGCTATAGTTTGTAGATACATCAAGCAAAGTTGTATCACTGACTCCATCATGGAAATGGAATACGTGGCTGCATGTGAAGCTGTTAAGGAAGCAGTATGGCTACGCAAATTCTTAGCTGATTTGGAAGTCATTCCAAATATGCATCTGTTTATCACACTATATTGTGACAACAGTGGTTCAGTTGCTAACTCAAAGGAACCCAGGAGTCATAAGCATGGAAAACACATTGAAAGAAAGTACCATCTCATCCGGGAGATCATACACAGAGGAGACGTGCGCATCACAAAGATAGCCTCTAAAGACAACCTTGCTGATCCATTCACCAAGGCCCTCTCGGCTAAAGTTTTTTAGGACCACCTATTTGGACTAGGACTCCGAATACTATAATCTAGGGCAAGTAGGAGAATGTCTATGGTATTATAGATGTCCCAGTTTATTGTATTTTTTCCAATATGTATCTCAACATTATATTGTATATATTTTTTCTCACTGGAGTTTTAATCCAAGTGGGAGATTGTTGGGAATGTCCTAGAACTCGCAATTCGTGTTAAACATTCCATTTTATCAATAATATTGACTTGTTGATTTTTGCATCTTATTATGAAAATCCAATAAATGCATCCTTGGCTATAGTCTGAATGTTGTAACTTTATGTAATGACGTAAACAGGATCAAGTTGACAGTATATAGCCTAAATGGTCTAATAAGTATATGGATGTAATTGGGTATCTCAACCTGGTAACACTATTGGATGCGGCCCACTCTATAGTTGTTACAAGAAGTTGTAAGGTGCTACAAACAATATGATCCCAAAATCGTTCATGTTGAGATATGGGAGCAGAGGCATCCTATGCAATGAGTTTGCATTTAGACTAGACCACAAAAATAGTCACTTTTCTTTATAACGACTGTTTACTATTAAAACTGACTATTTCATTTAATATGTAACCTAGGTTAACTCGATCTTAATCCTGAGCTAGCTATGAACTTCTTTTTGTTTAGGATTATCCTTTGATCTGCAGAGGTAAGAGTAGTCCAACAACACTGCTCAATAAGCTTACCATTTTGGGGATAAGACCGGATGAATAGCTGGAGACATAGCCTTGCAAGATAGAATTCACTCTTACCCTATTTAGGGTTAGCAGATAGGTTGTTCTCTTAAGTACTGATTCTAGATCTTGAACAATCAGGGCCCCGCCTTCTCATGATAGAAAGGATTTGATTCATAGAGATTATGAATCAGAATTGTTCATTAGAGGATCAGTAGGAACTTAAGGAACAAGATGTATTCACAAGGGTAAAACGGTATTTTTGACCTAACTATGATTACGAACAACCTGTGAAGGATCGACTTACCGATTATGGTTATTAAATGGACATAATATATCTACAGTGAGGGGAGTTCAACTATGGGCTATAGTGGAGTGTCCCATTAGTTAACGAACGGGGGTTAGATCAGACTAATGAGTTTAGCTGATTAATCTCGAATAGTTGGAGCCCATGATCTGTAGGTCCGCGAGGTCCCCCTACTAGCTCGTAAAGGGATAAGCATTAGAGTAGCTTGAAAAATTAATTTGAATTGTTCAAATTAAATGGAACAAGAGAATATATATATTTAAATATGATTTAAATTTATGAAGATGATTATTGTACAAAAAATTAATTTAATATTTGATATTAAATTATTTTTCAATTAATTTATGAAATTAATATTAGAAAATAATTTTTCAAATCAAAATGGTTTTGAAATCATTTTGTGATTTTAAAAGAAAATCGAAAATCAGTTTTTGCATGCTAAGCATAAAATGGAGAATGCAGATTTTCCATTATCTTCATCTTCTTTCTCACACAAAATCCATTTTCTTCTCTTCATTAATTCTCCAAGCATGAGCTGCAAGCCATGCGCTTCACTTCTTTGCATGTTCATCTACAATATATAAAGAAGTTTGGAGTCATTTGAGAAGAATTAATGCAGAAATTTTGAGAGAATCTCTGTGAGAAGAAAAAGGTTCTTCCTATCCGGCTGCTGTATGTTCTTCATTGTTCTTCACCTTTTCAAGCTATTCTTAAGTCCCACAACTCTGCCTAAAGCTCCAAGAGGATAGTAAAGAAGGCTTTGAGGTGCATGGTGATTTCTGGTGAAGACTGCTACTTTACATTCGGATACTTGGAGAGTTCTTCAAAGGTATGATCTTAAAACCCTTTTTTTAGAAAAGCATGCTTTAGTTTCTACCAAAGTTAGTGAATTTGAATGCTTATGGATCCTTGATACTTCCGCAGCATGTTTTTTAACTCTTTCAGGTTCAACCTCTGGAACAAAGTTTGTACCTTTTTCATCTGGCACCAAAAAGGAGAAGAAGAAGAAAGGTGGGAAGGGGAAAGCTAACCATGTAGTTGTTGATCAAAGGGGCAGAAGGTCGATTAAGGCTGCAAAGAAATCTGTTTCCATTGTAACCAAGACAGGCATTGGAAGAGGAACTACCCCAAATACTTGGCAGAAAAGAAGAAGGTTAAGACAGGTAAATATGATTTACTTGTTTTGAAAACATGCTTAGTGTAGAATAATGATTCTGCCTGGATTATAAATTCTAGTGCCACTAACCATGTTTGTTCTTTGTTTCAGGGAATTAATTCCTAACGACAACTAGATGCTGGTGATATGACGATGCGGGTTGGAACTGGACACGTCATCTCAGTTGTGGCAGTGAGAGGTCTCCAGTTGACTTTACAAAATAAATTCATTTTACTAAAAAAATGTGTATGTACTTCCTGGTTTAAAAATGGACCTAATTTTTGTAAAGCATTTGCTTAAATAGTCTTATTGTATCAACTTCAATGTAAATAAAGTGTTTATTTCCAAATGGTATTGATATTTGTTCTACAAAACTAGAAAACAACCTTTATGTGCTAAGACCGTTAGCAACTAAGGCACTCCATAACACTAAAATGTTTAAAATTGTGGTAACTCAACATAAAAGACCTAAAATTGGTGAATAATGGAATTTTAAGTGAGTTAGAAGAAAATTCTTTACCAGTGTGTGATTCTTGCCTTGAAGGAAAAATGATTAAAAGATCTTTTACTGGAAAAGGTCACAAGGCCAAAGAACCTCTAGAGTTAGTACATTCAAACCTCTGTGGTCCGATGAATGTAAAAGCTAGGGGAGGTTATGAATATTTTATCACCTTTACAGATGATTATTCAAGACATAGGTATGTTTATTTAATGCAACAATGTCTGAATCTTTTGAAAAGGTCATAGAATTCAAGGCTGAAGTTGAAAATGCATTAAATAGAACAATAAAGATATTTCCATTTGATTGAGGTGGATAGTTTATGGATCTGACATTCCAAAACTATTTGATAGAACATGGAATTGTATCCCAACTCTCAGCACCTGGTACACCTCAGTAGAATGGTGTCTCATAAATGATAAATCGAGCCCTGTTGGACATGGTTTGATCTATGATGAGTTACACTTCATTACCTAACTCGTTTTAGGGTTATGCAGTAGAGACTGCAATGTGTATTTTGACGTGTGTTCCATCAAAGAGTGTTACCAAAATACCTTTGAAGTTATGGAATGGTTGTAAAGCTAGTTTATATCATTTCAGAATCTGAGGTTGCCCAGCACATGTGCTTGAGGCTAATCCTAAGAAACTGGAATCTCATTCAAAATTGTGCCTTTGTAGGCTACCTCAAAAGAATGGGAGGGGGTTACTGAAGGAACTCTAACTGGAGAAAACGTGAGAGGAAGCAAGATCGACCCAATTTCCATTTTTCATTGAATTTATGTTTTACAGTAAAACAAGAACAAGATATGCATTTACATAAATTATAGCATGCAATAAATAAAGGAAAACTTAGGGTTTCAAAAACCTTACCTTTGAAGAACACTTTCTTCAAGAATCCCTCAAACAAATCACGAACGAATCTTCTTCTCCAAACGGGACACCACCACTTGAGAACCCTTTGTATTCTCTTGGGACAAGAGTTGTAGGCTTTTCTTGATTTCTTGGAAAAGGAAAGGGAGATGGAGAGGAAGAAGGGAGGAGAAGAACTTTTCTTCTTTGTGCGTTTCTTTCAGAGAGAACTCTTATTTCAGTCAAAACCAAGGAAGGAGATGAATCCTATCACCATCCATCTATAATCCCACGTACATGGCTGAGAGAAATTAAGAGGAGGGAGCTGTAACTCCCTCTCTTTAATTAATTAATATTAATTTAATAAATTTAATTAATAATAATTATACATATAATAACAATCTTATCATATGTATATAACCTATATGTTATATTGATAACTGGTAGAAATTCAAGTTATTAAAGCTTAAATTATTAAAACAATGGGAGAAAGCGATGGTAAAATAAGTAATATTATATTTGAATGCGCCAAACTAAAAGAAAATTGTGATCGCTAACACTCATCACATAAAAACAGTTAAATTGCGTTATTCCTGCAGGTTTAATGCGATGGTGCGTTTGAGTTGGCGATCCAAGGGTACAATGCGATGGCGCGTTTGAGTTTGCGATCCAAGAGTACAATGTGATGGCGCGTTTGAGCTTGCGATCCAAGGGTACCTCAAAGATGATCGCGTGATGACTTTACATAAAGGCGGTAGCCTAATGTAATGAAACATGATGGGACGTAAAGCTGATAACAGTCAAATCGGAAATGCAGTTGACGGCCATTGAAGACCATACTGTTACAAATACATTGAACTTCCAGTGACTATCAGACGACGTAACAGGGTATGGAAATTAATGTTGCCCATCCATGCAATCATTAGTGAGAAGAACTGTTTCGCCTAAAAGTCTATAAATACCCAATGTTACCAAACCTGAAAGAGCGCGCGAGGAGGTGAGGTGAAGCCGAGGGAAGGGAATCTTTGAGAAGAAATTAATTTTCGGAGAGGTTGAGAGACTGCCGGAAATAACACGAAAGAGAGATACCCAATCCTTGCGAGAGCAATATTCTACAATTCGGGAAAGAGTTGAAGTGATAAGAGCAGTGTAAAAAGCCAGAGGAAGCAAGACATTGCTTACCTGGCTTGATACTTCTTACACCATTTATTGCTTTGTACTTAAATACTTTATTTGCAAAATTGAAAACTTCATTTCAATTTATGTTCAGTCTCTCCACACCATGCATGAATAACTAAATTTGTGAATAAGTTGAGAAGTACTTAGCTGGCATGACTTAAGCTATGCACTTTAAACGATCATCTTGTCTTATGTATGCTTCATTCATCATTTGGAGTTCTTGAGAGAGTAGTTTGAAGACAAAATCTAGGCTTGAGAGAGTCGGATTAGATCGCATAAGCAAGAATGGAGACTTAGAAATAAGTTTTATCTGCTACATTCCATACACATTCATGCATCCTAGAAATAGGAAATGTGGCATTATGCATTGAGAAATGTAGTGCTTAATATTTGTGTATAGCATGATCGCATGACTTGTACAAAATCTTAAGAAATGCTAGCTAAATCTCTTCTTAACCCCTTCATCGCATACTTGTTATAACACCACCCTTTCATCGTTACGCATTAATTCCATCGCATTAGAAAATCTAAGTTAAATCACCATCTACTTCTTTATCACCATCGCAATAGGATCAGAGAGTCCGTCGCATATCTATTTAGTAATCCCTGCATTCGACTCTGGACTTACCAGGACTCTAAGAAGGCTTATACTTGGGCTTTGTTAGGAAAACTTGCATGATCATTGCATCCACACATCCTTTCATCGCATGATAAATCAACGCATCATATATCCTATATAACACATAATCTATAGTTACATATTATATAAAATACAATATAATCTATAGAAATATTTTCTTTCAACCATACATGACATTTAATATAAATCACAGTTATATTAAATTCACTTATATGAATCTCATTCATATAATTGACATTTGGATCATATCCAAATATTTAATTCCTCTCAATATAAATCATATTTATATTAAATTAATTACATGAATCTCATTCATATAATTAGTATTTGAATCATATTCAAATTTCTCTCATGTTACCTTATATTATAATGTATCAAATACATTATATTAATTATATCTCATATATAATTAATTTAATTAATTATATCATATATAATTAATTCCCTCAATTAATTTGAACACTTCAAATTAATCCAATAATAATTCTCAATTAAATCCCTATTAAGTTACAGAGGAGATCTTATGGACTTGTAGATTGAAGCTCTAATGATACTCAGGTAATTAATTAAACTCTTTAATTAAATTATCCAACATCCGTTAACTGTTGGTCATTCCACTAAAGACCGACAACTGCACTCTTGGCACTACAAATAAATTTATGTGTCCATTGGATATAACCAATCAAAAGTGCGATGACCTTTCACAAATTACTCGTAAGTACACTTGGGCCAAAATACCGTTTTTCCCCTGTAATTACATCTAACTCCTTAAGTACCACTGATTCCTCTAATGAACAATATGTCATAGTCCAACTATGACCAAGTCCTTCTTAGGCCAGGAGAGGGTGTGGCCACTATGTTCAAAGTTCGGAATCAGCCCTTAAGGGAGCAATTTATCTACATGCCCCTGCATCAAGAAATGAGTGAATTCCGTCTTGTGTAGCTATGTTCTCAACTCCCTAGTCAAACGAATCCCCAAATGGTAGGCTTGTTGAGTTGGCAATCTAGCCACTCTCACCTATCAAATCAAAGGACCGCCTTCATGAGCAGGAGTTCACACCTCACTCAGTATTCAGTTTATGTCACCTATGGTCATCCTAATGAAATGTAAGTCTCTATTATTAACGGTGTAATATAAAGAGACTAATCATTTCATGGTCCGGTCTTATATAAACTCTTTGTATAGGATAGCCCGCTCACATATCTCCACATGAATGATCAGGATCAGATCAATTGTAGCACTTTACAACACTTGTAACACCTGCAAAGGGGTCGTATTCGTAGTGTCATAAGGATAAGGTACCCAGACTTATCCATCTACTACAGATCATTTAGGTTATTATTTAAACAAGATCCACTTGTATGTCTTTACATACTTGTTTAAATTACATGAAATAACCTCGGATCTTAGTTTATTGGATTGAGTATATGTTTATAAAATAACACTTATTTTATTAACAACAATATGTTTATACAAAGTTTACAAACTACAATATTACAAGAGATTTAGGACACCAATCCCAACAATCTTTTACTTGTCCTAAAGCTTAGGGAGCCTTATGTACAATACAAATAAAGTACAAAATCACAATAAACTATGGCATACACTATACCTTAGTAACATCTCCCATTTGCCCTAGACAGTATGCTGCATATCCCGTAGACCCAAACTATCTAGATGACCCTCGAACACTTTAGCTGTGAGAGCCTTTGTAAACGGATCAACAATGTTATGCTCCAAAGCAATCTTCGTGATAATCACGTCACCTCGATGCACAATTTCCCGAATCAAATGATATTTTCGCTCTATGTGCTTGCCTCTTTGGTGACTCAGGTTCCTTAGAATTTGCCACAGCACCACTATTATCACAATAAAGTGTAATGGGCAAAGACATATTTGTAACAACTTCTAAATCAGTAAGGAACTTCTTAAGCCAATCAACCTCTTTAGCAGCTTCACAAGCTGCTACGTATTCGGCTTCCATAGTGGAGTCTGCGATGCATCCTTGCTTGATGCTTCACCATACTATAGCTCCTCCATTTAGAGTAAACGATGACCCTGATGTGGATTTCTAAGAATCCCGATCAGTCTAAAAGTCAGAGTTTGTGTATCCTGTAAAGACCAAATCTTTATCTCCATACACGAGCATATAGTCCCTCGTTCTCTGAAGATACTTGAGGATTATTTTGACCATCGTCCAATGATTTAATCCTGGATTGGATTGATATCAACTGACAATCCTTACTGCATAGCACATGTCAGGTCTAGTACATAACATTGCATACATAAAACTACCAATAGCCAATGCATAGGGGATTCATCTTATTTCCTCAATCTCTTGAGAAGTCTTAGGACACTGTTTCTTAGACAATACAATTCCATCCCTAAAAGGTAATAAACCCTTCTTGAAATTATTCATCGAATATCTGACAAGCATCTTGTCAATATACGATGCCTGAGACAAGGTCAATCTTTTATTCTTATGATCTCTTATAGTTTGGATCCCTAAAACAAACTGCACCTCTCCCAGATCTTTCATTTGGAATTGGGTGGCTAGCCATTTCTTTACATTAGTCAGAAAACCTACATCGTTCTCAATGAGTAGGATATCATCCACATACAACACAAGGAAAGCTACTGAGTTGTTGATGATTTTCTTGTAAACACAAGGCTCATCAACATTCTGATCAAAGCCATAAAATTTGATCGTAGTATCAAATCTTATATTCCAAGATCGAGATGCTTGTTTCAGTCCATAAATGGATCGATTAAGTTTGCAAACCTTTTGCTTATGATCTTGTTCAATGAATCTTTTTGACTGATTCATGAAGATGGTCTCTTCAAGATTACCATTCAAAAAGGCAATCTTGACATCCATTTGCCATATCTCATAGTCATAATATATGGCTATAGACAAGAGAATCCTAATAGACTTTAACATGACAATAGGTGAGAAATTTTCTTCATAGTCCACTCCTTCAACCTGGGTATAACCCTTTGTCACAAGTCTAGCTTTAAAGGTTTGTACCTATCCGCATGCACCTCTTTTCCTCTTGTAGATCCATTTACAACCTATAGGTTTTACCCTCGTCAGGTTTATCTATAAGCTCCCAGACAGAATTAAAGTACATGGACTCCATTTCTTGATTCATGACTTTAATCCATTCATCCTTGTCAACATCTTCCATTGCTTGTATATAAGACAATGGTTCATCAACTTCATCATCAATTATGATGTTTTGGGCTTCTGTTAAACCCATGTAGCATACAGGTGGGTTCATAACCCTCCCACTATGTCGAGGCAATCTCAATTCTTGAGATGGATGACTAGATGAATTGACATCAACAACCCTTATTGATCTATCAGCCCATTCAACAACTCTTGTTAAAGTCTCAGCAGATTCATTAGAAATCTCACATAAAACCAGTTTACTTCATGGTTTATGATCCCTCATGTGGTCTTCCAAGAAGGCAGCGTTTGTCGATACAAACACTTTATTTTCACTTGGATCATAGAAGTATCCACATCTCGTTTCCTTGAGGTAACCTACAAATAGGCATACTTTTGAACAAGGTTCCAACTTTTTGGGGTTTTCCATTAGCACATGGGCAGGACATCCCCAAATTCTGAAGTGGCGTAAACTACCTTTACGACCTCTCCATAACTCAAAAGGTGTTTTAGAAACACTCTTTGAGTAGAGATGTCCATAGGGCTGGGGATGTCATTCCCTATCCTCGTCCCCGCTCCCCATTTCATTCCTCATCCCCCGTGAAATTTCCCATGGGGATCGGGGCGGAGGTTCCCCGTAGGGAATTTTTCCCCATTACTTTTTTTTTTTTTTTTTTGTAAAATTTCAATTAATTTAAATCACTAATGTGAACAATTTCAATTAAACAATTACTTTATCACTAAATTGTTTATTATGGTTAGTTTTACACAATTTGAATTTAAAGAAAAATTACTCAAATTTTGGCCTAAAAAAGCTAATTGATTTTTTTTCGTAGAAAGAAATAAATATAAATCAAATTATTGACATATATAATCTAAATTTAAATATTAAATTTAAACATATTCGTTATCTTTCCCAATAAATAATCAAATTTGAGATTTAAATGTAATATTTATATAATAATAAGAATAACATAACATTAGATAACTATACTAAATGAATACGTAGAAGCTAATTGGGGTGCGGGGGGAGGGGGAATGTATTCCCCGTCCCCCTCCTCGTTCAGCTCATGAGGAATTTCTTTCCCTCATTCCCTTCCCCCTTCCCCGCCCCGTCCCCATGGGGAAATTGGATATCTCTATCTTTAAGGGAACGTTGTTCAAAATATAAACTGCAGTCTCTACTGCATATCCCAAAACGAGTCAGGAAGATGAGCATAACACATCTTAGATCGAACCATGTCCAATAGGATTCTGTTTCTCCTTTTTAATATACCATTCTTGAGGTGTACCTTGGACTGAGAGTTGGGATATGATTCCATGTTCTATCATATAGTTTTGGAATCTTAAGTCCATATACTCTTCACCACGATCATATCATAGTGTTTTTATCTTTTTACCTAACAAGTTTTCAACTTCAGTCTTGTACTCCTTGAATTTTTCAAGAGCTTTAGACTTATGTTGTATTAGGTATAAATACCCAAATCTAGAATAATAATCTATGAAAGAGATGAAATATTCATACCCACCTCATGCTCTTACATTCATCAGACCATAGAGGTCTGAATGTATAAGCTCCAATGTTTCTTTGACTCTATAACCTTTTTCAGTAAAAGGTCGTTTGGTCATTTTGCCTTCAAAGCATGACTCACATACTGGTAAAGAGTATTCTTCTAAACCATTTAGAAGTCCACTTTTCACCAACCTCTTAATCCTATCGAGATTGATATGACCTATCCTTAAATGCTAAAATGGGCATTTTCTTTAGGAGAAATTCTCGGTCTTTTTACAGTTGTTGCCAACATTTCAGTATTGAGCATAGCTTTTATGACTAACGACCTTAGTACATATAAGTTATTTTCCATTGAACCAAAACCCAACTCCATTCCATTCTTAAAAATAAACACTTTATTCTCAGATAAGGATATTGAATATTTTTGTTCAATTAGACAGGAAACAAAAATTAGGTTCCTCTTGATATGAGAAACTACATATACGTCATCTAATAACATATATCGTTTCTTGTCCAAAAATAACTTAAGTCTGCCTACAGTAACAGTTGAAACGGCCTCGCCAGTATCAACTCTAAGAGCCATTTCTCTCATCTTCCAATTGTTTCTAGGAATTAAATCCTTGATAGGAAGAACACACACGGTTAGTAGCTCCTGAATCAACTATCCAGGTAGAATCATCATTCTCTACTAAGCACGTTTCCCTAACAAATAAATCAAATTTATTTTCTTTGGAGTTCTTTCTTTTCTGGAAAGTAGTAGGACCAGCTCTACAACCCAAGTCATAATCTCCAAGTTTCATCTCAAAGGACAATCCTCGTCAATAAACTTCATCAGAGTTGGCAACAATTGCTTTCTCTATTAGTCCCTTGACATTCAATATGGAATGGTGATTATCATGGGAACTGACACTACTGATTTCATTGTCATCAATCCCTTTTTTGCTTGAATCGTGAGAATATTCGTTCAAACAATTCTTGCATTGATTGCATGATCTCATGTGCAATTACCATGTTCTCAAACCTTTTGGCCAATAGCTAGACGCATTTATCTCTTTAGCACAGATTAAGTTACTCGTTTAATCCATATTAATTACCAAGGTATTAAGAAAACTTCATGGAGAAAACGACTAATGGAGGAACGGAAATAGACAGAAAAGTGGAAATGAAAGTGATCGAGACATTCAATAAAACTATTTAGCATCTGATACATGATTTATGAATGAAGAGATTAAGAGAATGAAATACAATTGATGAAATAGAGTTAGAAACAAATACAAATAAGTGTCAACGTCTTAGCGCCGATCTGGATGGAGATTTGCTTGCCGGTGTAGATGGATTGTGTGGAAGGATGAGCTTCCCTCTCAGGCTTGCTCAACTGGTAGCAGGGATCTAAGCACAGAGCTTCAAGGCGGGGATTTGGCAGAATTGCACTGAGACTCACCTCTCGGCCTTGTCTCTTCTCTTCCCGGATTTTTTCCGATCAGTATTCAACTCAGCCTTTCTCTCAGTAATCTAGCATCAATTAGCCCTCATATCCAGTATATATTCTCTGAATTCTATGGGGGTATTTATAGGTGAAAAGCTTTGACTCTTGGCTTGTGGACCCCACTTCTTGTTATAGAAATTCCGAAGATGGAGGAATAAATATTCCTTATGTTATGCAATCAGACCGTCAAATCTGCACAACGGTTAGTTGTACATGTGTCACAATCCTCTGCGTTTGCATTGCTCAGCTGCATCTTTCGATCGATTGCTCGCATGCGGTGTTGTTTTTATTACCGCATACGGTTGACATTCAGCTTGGGATCAACTGTCGTATTACGCCGTCATTGCGTTAATCGTCTCTTCATTGTTGATTGACGGGCGCAATGTTACAGAGATGCGTTGTTCAGTTTCTCGTTGAGTCTTGATCGCAAGCGGTAACTTAGTTTCCTACAAAACAGAGTAGAAATATCCTCTTCTACCATTTTAATGATGTTAGTGGGTGTAATTGTGATAATTTATATTTATTGTATTTCTGAGCTAATTTTCATACAATCGACGCATATTCCTTCTCTTTTGGCCGCAATATCTGAATAAGACAGCATAAATAACTTGTATTTCTATAAGTTATCACTAATGCATCAGGTATGCTTGCCAAAATGTGAACTCGGGTGCTCAAATTAGCCTTCATCTACACCTCATATGCATTACGAACATTTCGTGGTGCATCAGGGGCTGGAACTTAGGATAATCCTTAGTCATGACAATTTTGAGGTCGTTTACCACGAAAAACGTTAATGGATTCTTTCTACGTCGTGTATTTGAAATCAGTTAAATTAGAAAAGGCAACTAACGAAAAAATGCTATTTGACATATTTGCTGGAAAAATAAACACATTAATCTACATTAGATTTTAGCATAACTCTTATAAAATCCAATCAGTTTCAGCAAAATCTAAATGAACCCCATTTAACATCTAATTTTGCAATGACGCTTTAGTGATTTAGGACAAAAGTCACCGAAGGGTAGTCAATTGTCCCTTCACTAAATTGAGACACTCTTAACCAATCATTACACCAGAATAACTCTTATTCCCTTGTACTGGGGTTTTTTGTGCCCTAGTTTATTGTTTTGTGTACTTGTAATTTGATTATCTTGTACATCGCACTCGCTTTAGGACAAGTGTGAGATTGTTGGGGTTGAAGTCCTAAATCTCGTAGGGTTCTATAGTTTGTAAACCTTGTATGATTAAACATTTTTATGATTAATAATATATGATATTTTATTCACTTCTGTCTATGAAATATGTGATATTTTAGTTGCATTAACCACAAACCAATAAACTAACATCCATGGTTATCGTTGTAACTTAAACATGTATGTGGAGGCATATAGGTGGATCATGTTTAAGTGATAACCTAAATGGTCTGTAGTATATGGATAAGACTGGGTACCTTATCCTTGTGACACTATGAGTATGGCCCGCTTTGTAGGTATTACAAATGTTGTAAAGTACTACAAATGATCTGATCCTGATCATTCATGTATTAGACATGTGAGCGGTATTCTATATAAAGACCACGAAGTGTTTAGTCTCATTATATAATGTCGTTCATAATAGAGACTTTCATTTCACTAAGATGACCATAGGTAACACGACTTTAATCTTGAGTGAGTTGTGAACTCCTGCCTATGAGGGCGGTTCTTTGATTTGCATGGGTGAGAGTGGCCAGATCCCCGACTCAACAAGCCTACCATTTTGGGGATTCGTCTGATTGGGGAGTTGGGAACTCAGCTACACAAGATGGAATTCACTCCTTCCCCAAAGTAGGGGTAAGTAGATAAATCGCTCCCTTAAGGGCTGATTCCGGGTCTTAAACAATGTGCCACCACACCCTCTCTTGGCCAGAGAGAGGTTTAGTCATAGTGGGACTATGATCTATTGTTCATAGGAGTTAGATGTAACTACAAAGGCAAAACGGTAATTTGGCCCAGTTGTACTTACAAGCAATTTGTGAAGGGTCATTGTACTTTTGATTGGTTCTATCCAATGGACACATAAATATATTTGTAGTGCGAAGAGTGTAGCTGTCGTCTTTAATGAAGTGTCTGGCAGCTAACAGATGGTGGATAAAGTAATTACAGAGTTTAATTATTTATTCACATACCGTTGGAGCTTCAAGCTACAAGTCCATAAGGTCCCCTTGGTAGCTCAAAGGATTTAAGCTGAGAATCAGTTTTTGGGTTAATTTAATATGTTTAAATTAATAAGAGTGAGTTTAATTATATATGATATAATTAAATTAATTCAATTATATATTATATAATTGACATGATGTATTTGATACATTATAGTTTAATTGGAGGAACAAATATTTGAATATGATTCAAATATATTTTCTATGAATAAGATTCATAGTCGTTAAATTTAATATAAATATGATTTATATTAAATGTCATAAAATAAAGAAAAAGAACTATGGTTTATATATTGTATATGATGCAATATTAAAATTATAGGCTATAAATATAATATGATAAATTGGTTATCATATTTATTTATATTATTAATTATTTGATAATTAATTTTCTTTTTCTCTTTAACCATCCTTAGTGGGATGTTAATGGGTTTTATGACAAAAATGGGATAAATGAAAATACGATTTTTATTACTCTAAGAGATAAGCATTCATGATTGAGAGACTATCGATCGCGTAAGAAAGCCTATGCGATAGACTTGATCGCCTACACGATAGAACAATACTCCATGCAATAGTGTTAGTTCTTCCTCGATCGTCTTCCTCCTCCATCCCACAAACTCCTTCTAACCAAAATAGCCAGAGCCCACCGCTCCTGGGTTCTCACATCAAGAATACCAAGGTCACCAAGTGGTATCGTCCTCCTTTGGTTCAAGTTATTGTTTGCTGCTGTTCGTTTGGAGTGTTCGTGACTTGTTCGACGCGTTCGTGAACGTTAGTTCGAGGGATTTACTTGAAGAATAGTTATTCAAAGGTATAATCTCTAAACCTTGTTTATTGTTAGAAAGCATGCTGTAATTTATGTTTTATGCATAATCTATCTGTTTTACTATAAATGTATGCGTTAAATCGAAATGGGATTTGGACGATCCGCTTCCACTCATAGGTTTCTGTCAAAAGAGTTCCTTCACCTATAACAATTATTCATTATTTATTTGGTTAAGAAATCATTAACATACTTAATAATTTCTTGTAAGTGTGACCCTCCATTTTAGATCCTAGAGTTCGCCCTAATGAGCCAATCGAAGGAAAAAACCGATGGGGGCAAGAACTAAAGCGATCTTATCCATTTCTGGAGTTTGCCTTGATATTAACCTACTGCAAAAACCATCTGAAGGGGGCTGCTCCCAGGGCGCCTCGAGGTTGTGTAAGAAGGTCTCACATTGTAAACTAATGAAAGTGACCGTAGGACATGTTAACACACATCCCTCTCCCACTTACTATAAATACTCTCTCCATTCACCTTGATATTGACCGATGCAAATACCATTCGAAGGAGGACACTCCCAGGGTGTCTCAAGGCCAAGCATGAGTCTCACGGTGTGAATATTAAGGGAGAAACGTAAGTGGAAAAATTGACGCATAGGGTCCTATAGTTTGTAAATGTATTGAATAAACCCATTGTCTATTTAATAAAATATATGATATTGTATTCCATATTTTTGTTGCATTAATGATGCGTTGTGAATTATGATGCAATTATGGTGTGAGTTTGCAGTGATGTGTTATGCGTTTCACATGCAAGTTTTCCTAATAAGACCCAAGTATAAGCCTCACTAGGTTTCCTAGTAAGTCCAAGGTCGAACACAGGGACTACTGAGTAATTATGCGACAGTTACTTCGATTCTCTTGCGGTGGTGAAAATAAATAAGTTGGATGGTGTTTCAAACAAAGAGTTGATGAAATTGAGAAGTACAATGAGTATGCGATGAACGGGTTGAGAAGGGGTTTAGCTAATATTTCCTAAGATTATGTACAAGTTATGCGATCATGCTACCCACAAACAACAGCATGTCATCTCTCAATGAAAATGCCATAATTCCTATTTCTAGGACGCATGCGATGTATACGAAAAAGTCGATAGGACTTATGTCCAAGCCTTTATTCTTGTCTATGCTATGATGCATGATGCACACATAAAACAAGGTGACCGCATACTATCATATCCTATTTCTAGGGTGCATGCGATGTGTAAATAGCGATAGAACTTATGTCTAAGTTTCTATTGCTTGCTTATGCGGTTTTAATCTGACTCTCTCAAGCCTAGATTCTAATCTGACTCTCTCTCAAGTCTAGATTCTATCTTTAGATTACTCTTTTAAGTATCTTTAAAGGGTGAATGACGCATACATAAGACAAGATGATCGCATAAATGTAAATCTTAGGTCATACCAGCTAAGTACTTCTCAACCCATTCGGGAATTTAGCTACTCATGCAAAGTGTGGAGAGATTGAACATAGATTGAAATGAGATTTCCATTTTCTAAGTAAAGTGCTGAATACAAAATAGCAACGAAATTTAGAGATAAGAACCCTGGTAAGCAATATCTTGCTTCCTGTGGCCTTTTACACTGTCTTTTTCACTCCAACTTTATCCAGATGAATTTTCTTGCTATCGCAAGTGTTGGCCCTCTCTCCTTGTAGCGCTTTCCCGCAGTCTTTCGATCTGTCCTGAATGATCTCTCGGCTTCTTCGTCTCCTAGCTTGTCTCCGTCCTCTAAATCTAAGTATGTACGTGAGCAGACTAACGGCTCTCTAACTTGTTCTTTATATCTATTTGTTTTTTTGTTACAATGGTGGCCTTTGGTATTTATAGAGCTCAAGGTGAAACAACCTTTCTCTCTAATGATTGCAATGATGGGTGGTCATTAAATCTCCTACTCTGATGCACCGATTAATGGTCACCGAAAGTTGAGCGTACTTGTGACAGTGTGGCTTTAACGACTTGTCAACTAAATTCGGATTCGACCGTCATCAGCTTTCCGTCCTATCATGATTTATTATGCTGTCATCTTGATGCGCAGTCTTCATGCGGCCACCTTTCTGAGTAACTTCTCATGAACGCATATGATCGCATAACTTTGCGATCGCCATCTTTTAAGCGTGTGGACGCCTAATTCCTTGGATCGCAATTTTACTTGTGCCAACACATTTTTCTTGTACAAAATAAGTAAATTAACTGCTTTTATGCAATGGGCGCATGCGATCGCAATTTCTTCAGTTTAGCGCTTTTGGACATGATATTGTTTATTTCTACCGTCGCATTCTCTCATTGTTTTACTTATTTGCGTTGTAATAACATGTATTTCTACCCGTTATCAATTAACCACAAACCAATAAACTAACATCCAAAGTTATCTTGTAACTTAAACATGTATGTAGATACATATAGGTGGATCATGTTTAAGTGATAACCTAAATGGTCTGTAGTAGATGGATAAGGTTGGGTACCTTATCCTAGTGACACTACGAATATAACTCGCTTTGGAGGTGTTACAATTATTGTAAAGTTCTACAAATGATCTGATCCTGATCATTCAAGTATAGACATGTAAGCGGAGATATTCTATATAAAAGAGTTTATATAAGACCGGACCACAAAATGCAGTCTCATTATATAACACCATTCATAATAGAGACTTACATTTCACCAGGATGACCATAGGTAGCATGACCTGAATCCTGAGTAAGTTGTGAACTTCTGCCTATGAGGGCGGTCCTTTAATTTGTATGGGTGAGAGTGGCTAGATTGCCAACTCAACATGCCTATCATTTTGGAGATTCGTCTGATTGGGGAGCTGAGAACATAGCTACACAAGAAGGAATTCACTTTCCTCGAGGTCGAGATAAGTAGATAAATTGCTCCCTTAAGAGCTAATTCCGGGGATTGAACAATGTGGCGTCACACCTTCTCTTGGACCGAGAAAGTTTAGTCATAGTTGGACTATGATCTATTGTTCATTAGAGGGATCAGTGGTACTTAAGGAGTTGGATGTAACTATAGCGGCATAATTTTGGCCAGCTGTACTTACAAGCAATTTGTGAAGGGTCATCGTATTGTTGATTGGTTATATCCAATGGACACAGAAATATATTTGTAGTATGAAGAATGCAGTTGTCGGTCTTTAGTGGAGTGCCCGACAGTTAATGAATGGTGAATATTTTAATTAAAGAATTTGATTAAATATTCATGTACCGTTGGAGCTTCAAGCTACAGGTCCATGGGGTCCCCTTGGTAACTCAATAAGATAAAATGGGAATCAAATTTTGATTAATTTGAATTGTTCAAATTAATAGAGGGATTTAATTATATATGATATTATTAAGTTATTTTAATTATATGTGATATAATTATTATAATGTATTTGATATATTATAGCTTAATTAAGAGGAAATATTGAATATGATTCAAATATTATTAATATGAATTGGATTCATGATTGTTAAATTTAATATAAGTATGATTTATATTAAATGTTATATAAGAGAGAAAAGAATCTATAGGTTGTATTGTATATGATACAATATTAAACTATAGATTGTATGTTATATTTGATATAACATATAATCTAATATATATGATATGATAAGTTAGCTATCATATATATATATTATTTTATTTTAAAATGAGGGAGGGAGTTACAACTCCCTCCCGCTCTTTTTACGTGGGTGGTTGTTGCAATTTTGGCTTTTAGGAAGAGAAGAGAGAGTCTTCTTATTCACGACACACACTGTGAGAAAGACAGAAGAGTTCTATGAGTTTTGGATTTTTGGTTAGTTAATGATCTTCAAAACTTCTTCCTCTCTGTTCAAAACTTTCCCTCATTCCAAAATAGTCAGAGCCCGCCACTCCTGGGTTCTCTACCTGAGAATACCGAGGAAGCCTTCGTGGTAGTATTTGTGCTCTTGATCGAGGTTTTCTTGAATAAAGTCTTCAAGGCGTTTATGTACTGTTCGAGGGATTCTTGAAGAAAAGTCTTCAAAGGTAAGGTTTCTAAAACCTAATTATATAGTATGCTTTAATTTCTGTAAATGCATATCTTGTTCGTATTTTACTGTAAAATTTACATTCAATGAAAAATGGGATTTGGGATGATCTTTCTTCCGCTCACGGTTCCCTTCAATTAGGGATCCTACATATCAAAGGATACTCAAGGCTTAAAAGGCTAGGAAGGGAGCTAACAAAGGGTGAGTGGCTTCTAACTCTTAAAGTATTTGAACATAATGCTTTTACTAGTTTCAAGTCCTAGCATGTTGAAAATGGCTAAGTATAGAATGTTGATGAATGTTTCCAAGCATGTTTTAGACGAATTAGTTCTCAAACATGTTTAAGTTTTCTTAAAGACTGCAGTTAAATGCGTAAGAGTTTTATGAAGAATGAGTTCATGGAATGTTTTCTCTTATGAGCTAATGTATGTATTGCTAAGTTTTAAAGATGTTTTCTTTTAAGAAGTGTCATGCATGAACTTTAGTTTTATGATGAATTATCTAAGAAAACATGATTTCTTCAAGCTCTATTTGAACACATGATAAGACACTTATGGACGCATGACTTAAGATTTCTAATTCTAAGTTTCATGAAGCATGCGTCGTTCAACATTCCTTTATTCCATGCTAGTTATTACAGTAAATGCTTTTAAAGCTTGTTTTAGTGGAATGCTTGATATTCTAAATTGAATGATTTTCCTAGAAGTTTAACTAGTATGATGTGATGAGGAAGCCGATACTGAATGAAGATGAGAAGGTGTCTGGCTTATGATGAAGAAACCGATACCGAAGGACTATGAGAAGGTATCTGGTCCCTGGTACCTAAGGTTGATGGTACCAAGAATATTACCACGTGCACATAGGTATAGTTTGATGTTGGTCGTGTTGAGATTACTCCACACGAACTAAGGATTTCATCGTTGAGTGATTGAGCAAAATGACTCTCCTCAACTATGGTTATAAGGTGAAGAATTCTATTTGAGATTTTCAGTATTTTATGCGATATGATGATTTACATGTTTTACGACATAATATTTTTAAAACCCTGGGTTTCAGTGTTATATGTTTTTCAAGAAGAAAGATATGTTTTGAATCATTTGAATGTCGTTTTCAAAAGTTGTGTGAAAACATAGATTTTCATGGTAAAAACATATGTTATTTTTTAAAGTATGCCACTCACTGAGCTCCCCAACTCATGTTTTCCTATGGTTTCATTTCTCCCCTGGTAGCAGAAAAGTTCCAGGATTCCAGGGTTGCGGGTTACTTGACAAAGATGATTCAGTCTGCCACCATTGTAAAAGAGTTCGATAGTCAAGTGTGTTAGGCCCTACCTAATTAGAGTATGAATTTGGTCTATAATGAAATATATCTTGAGTGATAATGTGGAAATAATATAAAGTGATGATAGGTTATGTTGAGTTATGTAATGGTTATGACGTTTTACAGATTCAGTTGGCTGAAGATGTCATAAGAGGGTTGACATTTGCTGTTTTCACATGTTCTCTTGGATTAAATAGGTAATATGAGAGGGGTTGTGATATAACATCTTAAAACTTGGGACAAATGAAAATTAAATTCAAAACCTAAATATTAAAAATATATATTTTTTTTCAATATTTTATTCGTTAGCATATATTTATGTCGATTGAGTTAGGCTCATCTTAACGAACTTCATTTAATTTTAATTATATATTCAGCAAAAAGATTGGTGTAACCGGATGTGCCAAAATATTTTTGCTTTGATTTATTTTAAGAAAAATAAATTTTAATCCTTATCCCTTCCTTTCACCCTTTGGCCTTTGTCGCAATCCGACGCGATCACACGTGAGTTCAAGTCCACGAAATTTCCACTGTCACCATACCCCACATCTCGCAGTCACTCTCCAACCCAGTCCCTTTCTTTTTTTCAAAAAAGAAAAAAAGATTACCTTTTCGGTTTATTAATCTTATTTTAAATTTTAAGTTTAATTTCTATTTCACTCTAAATTTTTAAATGTTATATTTTTTTTTTTAAAAAAAAAATCGAATCTAATATTCATTTGATTATTAAATTTCAATATTTTACAAGTTTACTTTCGAGTTTTCGCTAATGCTCACTTTGATCTTTTACATTTTCACTTAAAAAAATTTAAATCATTTATTTAAAATAATCATGGAGTTAAAATTCATAACTATATAGTAATGAAAATTAGTTAAAACTAACTAATTAAAATTATTTTGGTTCTTTTAAATTAATCAATAGATATTAACACTAGGGGCTAAAGTGTATATTTAGTGAAAAATCAAGTTTAAAAGTGTGAATTTTGAAATTTAGGAACCAAATAGAAATAAAGCTCAAAATTTAAGGGTATAAATGTAACATTTTGAAATCTAATTACTAAAATAAAAATTAAACTCAAAATTCAGGGATAATTATGTAATATTTTAAAACATATAAATCAAATCAAAACTAGACCCAACGTCTAGGGATCAAAAAGTTAATTATCACCTTTTTAGGCATATTTTCACTTTTCTAAATATTGGTTGAATTATATGTTTGGGTTATAACTTCTGTTTTGGTTCTTTAACTTTAAAAAAATATTTAATAGGTGTGTGAACTTTTAATCTTGTGTTTAATAGAATCCTAAGTATTAAAAACTATTTAATATAACCTTTAAACATTTAGTTTTGTGGGAATAGGTTCTCCAAATTTTAATGTTCTTTCTAAGTCTTTAAAGGAATTCAAAGAAAAATTGTAATTTAACCCATAAATTATTCAATTAGACCGATATAAATACAATCGACAACTTTATGTTAGATATAGGGAAAAAAACAAGCGAAAAATAATTGTTACACTCTTCGTCCAAGTGTTGAGGAGTGCAACAACTACAATTTAATAGTTACATTGAATAATTTTCCTTGCTAGTCTCTCTTGTTCATGTTCGAATAACAATGTAGTCAATATTTTTATAAGTTTGGATATATAATGAAATTTTAAAGATGCAAGTTTAAACTTCATTTCAATCCTTTCAATCTTCCTTTTATATATATATATATATATTCTGTCTTAACTATTATAATTCAGAAAGTATCGACTTCGTTTTTTAGTATTTTTTTTACTTTGCAGCATCTATTTATTCAATACTCGTCTCTAAAACATGTGGTTCAAATATAAAGTTATATCATAACATGTATACAAAAATTCAAACGCGCGTGATTAATTCATGGAAGGAAAAAAAGAGAAGAAGCAAAATGATTAGTTTTCTAAAATTGAAAGAACTAAAATAAATATTTTGAAATCTCAACGATATAAATAGAACAAATTTATAGAGATGGAAATCGACGTTTTTGAAAGCGAGTTAAACCGCGTGGAATGAGAATGAGATAAATCGATAAAAATTTGAACTTAGCATCAAATAGCATGACGCTAAACCCACATTAAACCAAAAATGACACTTTCTCAAAGTCCATAGGGGAATGAATTCTCTCTCTATTTCTCTCAGACGCGTCTGTGTGCTGACTGTTTGCTAGGGATCCTCGCTTCGTTGGCCTCAAAAGTTAACCCTTGTCACTCCTTAACCGGCGACCGCCGGCTCTCCTCCGTTTCCCCACCCACAGCCTTCCGCCAGACTTGCCTCCGCCTCCATTTCTGTCACGCCCATCTTCTTTTTCTTCTTCAAATCTCATCGAGGAGCAGCCAAAATCCAGAACCCACCTAGATCTTCCTCTATATAACATCTGCTATTCATCCCCCTTTGCAGATCTTTCTACTTTTCTTCTTATTCTTCTCGACTGTACTTTAATCTCTTGGTTCCTCTGTTTGTTTCCTACCCTTTTGGTCAAGTTTTTGACTGGTTCTGTTGATTGGGGTTAATTGGGGTTTTGGGTTATTTTTATTTATTTTTTTTTTTAAAAAAAAAATTGAATCGTTTGTGGGTTTAATTTGTTGAATGTGAATTCGTAGACTTGGTTCTAGATTGATTAAGTGTTTTCTCTGACCAATCCGCATAGAAATCTGGTGGAGGAAGTGGGTTTGGCTTTGACTACTATTCTGTTTCAAAAACCTCTTGAATCTTCAACTTCGACTTTGATTTCGTTATTTCTTTCTTTTTCTCTATTCATTGTTTGTGACCAGTAATTTTCCTGGGGTTTCTGGTTGGGATAAGAGGCAGAGAGGGGTTTTGGAAAATATCTCCTTGACCCCGATTGTTATGATAAGCAGAGGAATAAAGAATGAGAATTCAGTCCATTTGTACGGTAATGTTTTATTAGTACATTACCTACGTTGTGTTTGACTGAGAAAGGAGAAGGATATAAAATAAGGTAGGGGAAAAGCAAAACCTTCTGTGATTGGAATTTTTTGGTTTGAATAGAATCACTTAGGGAGGAGTATTTTTCTTTCAAAATGTGGAGGATTTTTTGGATGAGATGAGGGATGTTATCGGAGTTGATGAACTTTTTGAGGGCCTGTTTCCAGCCTAGCTCTGATCCGTATGCGGCAGCGGAAATCAGGGGGCGGCAGGACGGGCTGTTATGGTACAAAGATAGTGGACAACACTTGAATGGCGAGTTTTCAATGTCTGTGATTCAGGCCAACAATTTGCTTGAAGATCAGAGCCAGATTGAGTCGGGCAGTTTGAGCTTACACGAGTCTGGTCCCAAAGGAACATTTGTTGGTGTTTATGATGGCCATGGAGGCCCTGAGACTTCTCGGTATATCTGTGATCATCTATTCCAGCATCTCAAGAGTGAGACATCTACTTTCTGCACCAATTCAAAACTCAGAACTTTCTTATTGCAGCTTTATATTTTCTGTTTCCTATTTGATCATGGAGAGAAGGGAAAGAAACTAGTTTGTGGATCATTTAGGTATATTCCCTGTTTTTTAATGAAAAATTTCACTGATTTCCTTCTCTCACTTTCTCTCTTTCTCCTGTTTTCTTTTTTTCATGAAGTATTTGCCTGAATATATGATTTTTTTTCAATGAGTTTTTAAGGTATCGTGCACATCAATGATTCTGTAATAGTTCCTTTATAAAAAAGAGCAACTTGGAGTTAGCTACCGTTGATTCAGATAAAAGGTGACAGGCAATTGGGATTATGTTTACTAGGACAGAAGATTCTAGTTTGCACCTATAGTTTTCTTAATTAAGATGCTCGCTTCATATGCGATAAAAGGAATGTATCCCTGTCATAGATTTTTGGGTGGTCAGGGATACATCATTGATATTTGAAAGTTTTATTGATCTGTTTTGTGTAGGATTGACTTCTGAGCAAGATTTAATGTCTGCTGATGTAATACGCAAGGCATTCCAAGTGACAGAAGAGGGTTTTCTTTCAATAGTTCGAAGTCAATGGTCAACAAATCCTCAAATTGCAGCTGTTGGTTCATGCTGTCTAGTTGGTGTAATTTGTGATGGGACTCTTTATGTTGCAAATCTAGGTGATTCACGTGCTGTTTTGGGTAGAGTAGTGAAGGCAACTGGCGAGGTTCTAGCCATTCAGTTATCAACTGAGCACAATGTTTCTAATGAATCCACGAGGCAAGAGCTGCAGTCTTTGCACCCTGATGACCCACAAGTTGTGGTTTTAAGGCATAATGTTTGGCGAGTAAAGGGCATAATACAGGTTTGTATGTACAGATCTTTGCACTTCTCTAGTCTGTTGTAAGTAATTGATTGATTGGATTTGTGTCTGCTTTTCATATTCTGTATTGCTCCTACCTTCTATGTGCCGAATCATAGTAAGAGCAAAGGCCGAGTTTTTCTTGTGCGTATTGCGTCAAGTAACTTTTTCCTGCTCCACTCTTTGAGCAGAATGGAATTCCTGGATACACTAACCTTAAGGGCGTGCAAAGAATGAGTCTACATTGATTCTTTGGCATTGAAAGTTTCCTCCTTCCTCATATTTTCAATAGCAGTTTAGTTAGAACAGACAGCCATTAGTTATCCTCTTAGGTTCTTACAGATTCAGTATCCTTCGACCTTCCGACCCTAGCAGCTGCCTTCAACTCCAAACATTGTGCTTGCTCCTGGATGTGTAACCAAAACTCTTTTGGATTATTTTTTAAGGAAAAATGAAAATAACTCAGGATGTGGACTGCATATTTCTGGTTTTTATGTATTGTGGTTTAGAAAGGACATGTTGCATCCTTTTGATGAACACAAATTAATAACTTAAGGGTCGATGCTTAGGATCGATAGTTCAATTATCATTCAAGCTGAAAGTTAACCGGTAGGCCTTAGAGTTGATAGTCATTTGCATTGAATGGTATCAGGCATCAGCTTCTCCATTGTTAGCCGGTTATGGGGGAAAATAGCATAACACTCGTTTCATTTTGGAGAAATTAGAATGCCAAAAGATGTCTTTTCTTCTCTTCTTTCTGTTTCGGTTGCATTTTGGAAATATAAATTAACTTTAGAGACAAATGAATTGGATATTTTTATCAATGAACGCCATACACTAGTAGGATAGCTTGTCTAACTATTAATGCTTCTCATAATTCTTAGACCCATCTGGAGAATGCTTTCTTGTTGGGGCTATGGTTTTAATCTTCAGAGGTTTTACTATTACAGATTTCCAGATCTATAGGCGATGTGTACTTGAAAAAAGCTGAGTTCAATAGAGAACCGTTGTATGCAAAGTTTCGAGTTCAGAAACCCTTCAAAAAGCCATTTTTGAGCTCTGAACCAGCCATTTCTGAGATCCAGTTGAAGCCAGATGACCAATTTGTTATATTTGCATCAGATGGGTTGTGGGAGCACCTTAGCAATCAGGAAGTGGTCGATATAGTTCATAGCCACTCTCAAAATGTGAGATCTCAATCTAATTTTTCTCGGTTTCATCACCCTTTCCATTTAACAAGATATATAATTTTATTTTTCCTTATACTCATGCGGAGAACTAGAAGTTCAAACTTGCATTACTCTTCTTTTTGACGTAAGTAGTCTTGTTCATTGCGGTTTGAAGGAAGTTTGTTGAAGGATCTTGGATGTGATGAATTTTATTTTCCATCATGATGGCTAGAATTTGCATTTCATCTTTATTGTCTAAAAATTTGCACGAACTGATTTTGAGATTTAATAGGTATTGCCATAGATTTTCATCCATTTCAAATCTCTTTTTCCACTGATATACCAAGGATTGATTTTTTAGATGATTTCACTGTGGTCGACAAGCTTTAGCGGTTTCTTAGCCATAAGAATCTCTAGAACTTTTAAACTTGCAATTTCGTCCAGAAATTCTTTTTACCAATATCAGATGATTCTCAAATGAAATCTTCCATTTAGAGGTTTACCCAATTCACCAGTCTTCCCTTTTCAATTTTACCCAATCGTTTTTAAAATTCCAGGACTTTTTATGATTCCCTATTTAAGCACATATGAACAAATCTAGAGCCAAGGACCATTCTATTCTTTTTAACATATGCTATTACTTTTGCAGGGAAGTGCAAGAAGACTGGTCAGAGCTGCTCTTCAAGTAGCTGCAAAGAAAAGAGAAATGAGGTACTCAGATTTGAAGAAGATCGGTCGTGGTGTTCGTCGCCATTTCCATGACGACATCACCGTGGTGGTTGTGTTTCTTGATACAAATTTGCTCTTCAAAGCCAGCTCAACAAAGAGCTCAAGTGTCTCACTACGAGGTGGTGGAGTCAACCAGCTTCCTAACTCTTTATCCCCCGTCACTACGCCCGTGTAGAACCCAGAAAACCCCTGATTGAAGGCTTGGTATGGATCTTCTGCTGTATTCCCCCTATGTGAATAGTAAGTAGCTTCCAATAGAAAGAAAGAGCTGCAAGGCCCATCCAACTTATTGTACTAGATTCAAAGCTCTCAACTGAATAGTCTCATGTAAAAGAAGAGTAAACTTAAAAAAAAGGTGGTACAATCAGATATTTATTAGTGGGTTAGATCTTGTAATGTAAAACTCTATGTAACTCTGCCTGTTCCACCCCTTCTGGTATATTTCAGGTCTTCAAGTTCTTTATACTCAGTGTTAAACTTTTGCCCTTTTCCACTTAGAAAATGCAACCAACTTTTGTAACTAGCTTCAATTTGAAAGACACTAATACCATTTAGCCTTTGTAAATGCATCATGTCTTAACAGGGTTGAATGGCTTGAAAGAATTCTAGTTCCTTTGTAGTAAGGTGTTTTCACTGGCTCTATTGTTTCAGCCATACTAACTGTCCCTAATTCTCTACCTAGATGTTCTAAACCTATGTTAGTACGAATAGAAAAAGACAAGAAAACATAAGTAATTATGGCTTTAGATTCATTTGCATGGTTGTAATTTTTAAAATAATTGTTAACTATTTTGTTTTAAAAAAATCAATTGCGAACGAAGTAAATTAGTATTTGGTAAATTTAAAGTTGAAATCTAAAAAAAGTAGGTATTAGCGTTTGATAAATAAATATTAAATTATATTATTCTAGCTATAATTATAATAACTAAAATAAACTTACTACTAAATCTTTTATCTTTTTTTTAAAATATATAATTTTAGGTAATTATTTAGAATGATATATTTTGTTTATCGTAAATTAATTTTTAAATATTAAGAGTAATAACTTTGTTTTTTTAAAAAAATTGATATATTTTTTTTAAAAAAGGAGATGCATTCAACTTATGAAAAATAGAAAGTATAGACTTGATTAGGTGAGGAAGAAAATAAGTGTATGAAATAAATCTTAATTCTAAAAAATATAATTAAAAATTAAAATTTAATTTAAAACTATATCTAATTTTACGATAATCCAAAAGCTTGAACGTGCGATATTAAATGATTTAAATCCTAATCTATTTTACCAAAACACAAAAATCGTTAAGATTTGCTTTTAATTACTTTTGTTCATCCCAACATCAACTACAAACGATATCGATGAAAAAATTACAAATAATAATAACATTTCAAAAGGAGTTTCTCTCAAGTCCTACAATGGACGTTCCCTCCAAAGACCCTCTCTCTTATTTATAACCAAAATCCTCTATATAATTACCACTTTATCTCTTACTAATATCCTATTAATATTTATAATATACATCCTTACTAATAATCTCACGATCTAGCTTTAAATGTGTGGTTGTTGGCTTAGGTTTGAATTGAGGTAATGTTTTGTGCGTTAGGTTGATCTCTTAGGTTATGAGCTTGTTAATCTTATAGATTACAGTTTACACAAATTAATGTTACATGACCTTAAATTTATAAAATCCTTTCGATGTTATGTGTTGGTATTTACAAATCATAAACCCACAATCGTGAAATATATGTTATCAATCGGACCATACCTCGATATATAAGACATTTATTATTTTACTTTCGAAAATTCAATCTTCTTTTACTCCACTTTTCTTTATGTAAAATAATAAAATAAGTACATAATTTGAATACGAAAAATTATTTTAAATGACATAGATGGTTAAAAATATTTACAAATAATAATAAAATATTACAATCTATATACGATAGACTATTATTTGTATCTATATAAACACATTTATTGCAGTCTATGGACAGTGAAATTTTATTATTTTTATAAATATTTTGTCTCATTTTCATATATTTGAAAACAACTTCTTGAATAGATATTACATATTTTGATCATGTTTATATTTTGTTTTATTACCACTTTTTGATAGGGCCAAATTTTGATAAATGGTTTTAAAAACTTGACTTTTTTTTTTTTTTTTTTTTTTTTTTTAATTTAGCTTAGAATTCAAATGTACTTAAAAAAAACAAACAAAGTGGAACAAGTATAATTTTTTTTAAAATAATAATAATAAAAAAAAAATAAAATAAAGCTCTATTTAATAATCATTTGATTTTTAAAAATTATACTTGCTTTCTTCTATTTCCTTACTATAATTTTCTTCTTTGTGAAGAAAACATTTGAATTTTATAGTCAAAATTCAAAAACAAAAACAAGTATTTAAAAACTTTTTTTTTAATTTCCAAAAACTTGCTTTTATTTTTGGAATTTGAATAAAAATTCAAAATTTAGAAAACCATACCAAAAAAATTAAAAGCCACATTGTTAACTAAGGGTGCCAAAATGATTATCTACCTCAAATTGTTCAAATTAATTAAGAGGATGTTTGACTCAAGGAGTTGGAGGTAGAAAAGAGTGGATGGAGCTTCTGAACTCCACTCTTGTTTGGTTCAAGGAGTTTGTGGGTCACATGACTAAAAAACATCAAGTTTATACTTTATTAACTTCTTAAACTATGCGCCGTAACTTCACGACTCCACTCCTTATCCCAAACATCCCATAAATCCGTCCTCTAGACATAGCAAGGTGCTAACATAGAACTACTTCGAGAAACATTGACATGAAACGAGAACTTAAAACCGGTAAAATTGGAATGATCAAATTCTCTATAAAACCAGTACAACTACTTGGGACTGTATTCTTTTCACTTCCATAATCTACAACTCAAACTGGAATCTTACATTGCAGACACAGGCTAAATCAGCATTGAACAGAATCGATATCTGCAGAGTTAACAAGTTTCAAAAACTTTCTCAGAGGGATAACATGGACACCTACCAGAACACTTCCTGAACAGTAAATTGATCATAACTATGTCAAGAATTTTTGTTCTGTTTCCCCTTTGTACAATATGAAATGATACACATCCTCAAAAATGCTAACGTATGAACATGTGAATGAATTTACATTGTTATGGAGATTTGACTATAAATCCAGAGCCTATCTCATCCCTAACCCAAGTAAAGAGAGACGAAAAGTTGAGAGAAGATGATAAATTCACTTATCATAGCGGCTGGAGAACGTAAGCCGAGGAATGGAACGACGTCAACTTGCAACCAATTCTCAACTGCTGAACCAACTACTGCACCTGCCACAAGCCCACCTATGACTATGATGGATGCTTTTCCTGCAAAGAACAGTAGAGCTAATAAAAAATATTATCATATGAAAATTGCAGGACCTATATATGGCTCCAAGATGTGAGATCTGTATTTCTCAGCACAAATTTGTGCGCACGAATCAAAATAATTTCATTTAGGTCAAAATTCCTGAATATCTGTAATAAAAGTAATTTAAATATCGCTTGTAGTATAAAAGAATATATTTTTCTTAAATCACCGATTGACCCAAAAACTTAAATTGATGGGTGAAGACAAATTTAATATTAAGCCTGTTCCCCCTCAACCATCAAAGTCTCCCCTTCTAAAATCAAGTAGAGAACAATAACTTAAGTTTTATTTCTCAAAACCTCAACAGCATCCGCAAGCAGAAAACCATGCAATTCCTTCTATTGTTCTCCAAATTCACAAAGATTGAGATAGTTTTAATCTTGTAAGAACTAAAAGCATAAAGAATTAGCATTAGCAGAACTCCTTACCAAGCTTCACATTCCTTTTGGTCATGAAATACAAGGAAGCTCCACAACTACTTGCTAAGATTAGTCCAGGAACATCAGCTCCATCATATGTCATTGTAGTAGATGTGGCTGCTCCATTTACATAAGTTAAAACCATCAAAGCTCCATATACACCTGCTTGTATGCCAAAATTACTAATGGTTGGCGTTTCAATAGACAATTGTGTGTTCTTCCTTGTAGACTTCAGCCACTGAGGCATTAGGCGAATCTTTGGGTCATTGATGGGTTTGGCATCAGCATAAAGGATCCCACTACTCACAACTTTTCCTGCTCGTCGCTGAGTCAAGCTCCGCATTAGCAACATGTCATATGCAGCCTCAACCTAGTACACGTAAAAGAAGCAATGACCGACCATGAGTGAACTGAAGACCAACACTAATGATTGAGATTATAGCGAAAAACAGATATTGAATTGCAATCATGGAACAAGACCAAATCAAAGTGGCTCAAGAACAAAATTTCCAATAACTTTAAGATTGAGCGGCAGAGATAATCTACTGTACTAAAATTGTACTCAATCGATGTAAAAAAAAAAAAAAAAAATTGTACTCAATCTGCAGCAGCATTATGAATTAACCAACTTCGATAAGTTTGTCCCGTGCCGTTAAAAATAACAACTGAGCTGCAAATAAATTTAATAATCCTGGTACAGTATTTTGTTCAAAACTATAACTACCTCCTTATGTAGTAAAAACGATCTGAATACAATGTGCGAATCTAAATTGTAGAGTCATGCACGTTTTCTTAACTCTTCATCTTAGCCTAGCCAATTCCTTCTACTTCCCGTTTGCCTGGTTCAATTTACAGTTTATGAATCAAACATTTCTCACAGTTAAAACTTCAAGCGCATAAAAACGAGGTACATGGATTCATAAATTGGACCATGTCGCCGGATTTATAGATTAATTGACAATGAATAGGTACAAAAGGAAAGTATTACTCACTCAAGAAATTCACAAGCTCCATGATGATCATATAAAATAAAATATAAAAAAAAAAACAAAAAAACAAAAAACAAAAAAGATAAAGATCATACGAATAATTACCAAATCAATCGGAGTTCAAAATTCAGAATGCCAATATTCAAATCAAAGAGGACGCAATAGTTAGATCCCTAATTTACCAAAATTCCCCTAATGAAGTAGAAAAATCGAACTCCTTCTACCTGCGCCACTGTTTCTTGGTCGTCGTTGCAAGCAGCCAAAATCGAATTCCTAGCACGAAGAATGTCATCGAACGAAGCCGCATCGGAAACTCCGAGGACCTTGAGAGCGTTTTCCACGGACATCTCGAACGGCGCAGAGTCATCGGCTCTCGAGCCCGCTTGCACCGGCGTGGCCGTCATCGTCGGCGTTCGAGAGGTTTGTGAAATGCTAACGCCTTTCCATAGACTCAATTTTCCGATGAAGTTCGAACGAAGACGGTGACATGGCGGCGTAGGAAAGGCAGCGCCGCCAGAAAGATTGTTGGGGCGGACGGAAAGAGTGGCTGCCATTCCTTTGAATTCAATGAAAATGTAAGGCTTTTCTTCTGAGAGGTGTGTATCTGTGCGTGGTTTCCAGTGTGAGCTGAACGAAGCAGAGCTGGTTGGATTAGGCTGCGCCAATCTTATAGTACGCTATTGTGAGCTCTCCTGAGTTTTTTTTTTTTTTTTTTTGACCCAATCCAATATAGTACTTTGAAAAGAAAAAAAAAAAAAAAAAAAAAATATATATATATATATATATATATATATATATATTATTGGTTAAAAGACTATTTTGGTTGGTTCAATTTTAGTCATAGTCAATAAATCTTAAAGGTAGTTCTACTATTTGCATATTGTTTTTATTTTTTTAAAAAATTGTTATCTATTATCATTTTTACTAGATTTTAAAACATATTCACATTTTATATTTTATTATAATATAAAATATTATTATTATTATTTAGTTAATTTAGATTAAAATTTGAAACATTTATTAAAAGTATAAGATTAAAATTATATATTTGAAAGTATATTATTAGAGTTGAACAATCTCAAATACATATATCAAAATGATATTTTAATTCACAAATTTAGTCTCTATATACTTATTTCTAATTTTAGTTTATATAGTTCAAATAAATTTTAGAATGAGTCTCTATTAGTAGTTTATTATTGTTTTTTCACAAAAATATTTGGTTATCTATTAACATTTTAACTATAAATTTTCAAAACATATTTACATATTGTATTTTTTTACATTGATATTGTTATTGTTTACTTAATTTTGATAAAATTAACTTCGAATCATTAAATTTAAAATTTATTGGAAGCTACAGAGTATGTGGGAAAAAAAAAAACTAAGACTAATTTGTACTCTTGCTTGAGAAGATGAGCAATATTTAGGTGCATTGTGGCAACCTCTATATTTGTTTACCTCACCTTTAATCACACAATAATGAAATTAAAAAAATATTTTAAAAAGAAAGAAAACAACATTAAATTTTTTTAAATATTTTAAAAAGAAAGAAAACCACGTGAAAAATTGTCGTTAAATAATTTAGTGGATGACAACAAAATAGATGCAACCCTCAGGCCTTGATACGCCTAAATATTTTCTTTAGAAGATACACAAAGTATTTTAGCTTTTTTTTTAGTACTGTATTTTAGTTCTTTATCTCCTATCATGTAGTTTTTAAACTTACTAATTACAACAAAGGTCGAGTATTGTCTAAAGTTATGCTCGATTAATATACAAAATTTATAGAGAATGTCAACTTAGCTCGGTTGTAACTGATATGTACTCTCTTCCTAAAAATCATATGTGTAATCCCTATCCTAAATATTTTCAAAACAATTTGATTTATTTTCTCACATTTAATTAAATAGTTGTACGTATCAACATAACTATTTGATTTTTTGAAAATCATGAAGTCTATAAATATTACTCCACTCCACTAGATTTATATTGTCATTGTTTTGTACTTTTCATATATATTTTTAAAATTTAAGTCAAGTTTTGAAAAGAAAAAAAAAAATAAGTTTTACAATTTTTTAAAAAAACCAGCTAAGAATTCATTTTTTTTAAATGATAAAATTCACCGTAACAAATTAGAAGAAAAACAAACATAAATTTCAAAATTACAACTAACAACCAAATGATTATAAAATCACACATGAATTATGTATTTTAATTTGAGAAAATCATGTACTAAAATAATAATAGTAATAATAATAATTTTAGAAAGTCACAGTCAACAATGTCAATGCAAAGTTTATTTATATATGTTTGTACATATAGGTTTTCTTTTAATATAAAAAAACGTTTTTTTAACAAATAAAAATTTATGGATATTAATAAAGGCTACATTATTCAAAGTTTACGAAATTGGTTTTATGAAGCAAAGTTTCCACAATGTTGACTATCGTGTGTGTCTATTAAGGATGTTTATGGATTAAGCCTGTTATAAAATTTTCAACCAAAATAATATTTATTAAAAAATGAATCTAATCAAACTAAACCATAAAATATTTAAATTGGATTAATGCAGATTAATCGGGTCATTTATTTAAATTTTTGTTATAAAAATAAGCAAAATGTAAATATGTAAAAATCTAATTTAATTATTTTCATATATTGAATTAAAATAAACAATCTATTCTCAATTTACATAGTCTAACACCGCAAAGAAACTATTTTAAGAGTTGTTGAAGAATAAATTATTAAAAAAATATTGAAATTAAATTAAATTAAAATCAATATATATATAAATAATTATGTTATATATAATTAAAAATATATATATTTTAAAATGAGTAATAAATTCGGGTTGGTTCGGATTATATTAGGTTAACTCATAAAATTTTCAGGTCATCGGATTTTTTGAACACCCTCTATAAATAATAGGGGTGCAAGAAACCGAACCAAATCGGTTCAGACCGAATCGACCCAAAACGTTGAGGTTTGGTCGATTCACCGGTTCGCCCGACCCGCTTAAGTAGGGTTAGTGCAAATATCTTCGATTCCATCTTCTTCGTTCGGTCACCCGCCGCTCCCCTTTCTGCCTGTCCGTCTGTCAGCGTCGATAAGGTATGTTTGAACTGAAATTTATTCTGGGTTTTGTTTATTTTTTTATTTGAATTTTCTTCTAGGTTTATCGTGGACTTCTTCTGAAATTTCTTCTGGATTTACTGTTTTTTTTTTTTGGTTGTGATCTTGATTTCTGAATCGATTTTTCTATTGACTGCAAATTGTGGGTTTGTTGTGATATTGATTTCTGAAATTACCGACTTCTTCTGGGTTTTTTTTATTCCCTCTTCTGCAAGTTTTTTCCTTTCTTTTGTTCTTATGTTTTCATATTTTGATTTGGGTTTTAGTGGAAAATGTTGGATTCACTCAAGTTTTAACTAGTAATCAGTTGGGTATGTTTTTTGTTTTTTTTTTTGTTTTTTTTTGTTTGGTTTTGTTTTAATTTTTTGTTTTTGTTTTTAATCTGTTGATCCAAATCTTCTGTTGGCAGAGGTTAGAGCAATACCTCTGGAATATGTTTTCATTTTTTTTTAAAGTAGAAAAAAGACTATATGATTATATGATTATTTGGCAGAGGGCTGCTTCCGTAGATTAAAAAAAACCACTTGGCACGCCTCTGCCTAAACCCGTGGCAGGGTATTTCTTAACAGAATTGGAGCTTGCTAGCAAAAGTTTGGCCAAATCTCTAAGATGAGGGCACAACATTGTTGAACACTTGGGTTCGGCCATCACTTGTGGTAACCTTGAAGGACAGAGATTGGCCATTGAGATAGGAATTGGACTGCCAATTGGCCCCCCAATTCCTTGACATTGTGGTCCAATGGTTAGATTTTGAGCCTTTAATTGACACAGATTTGATGTCTACCTCCCACATTGCTTATCAAAACTAGTTCAAAATAATCTCTTCCATTCACTGTGAATCTCACTCCTCCTTTCTTTATGCAAGGAACCCTATCATTGAAGAAAAATTAAATTAATTACTACATTAGTTTTTGTCCCGGTAGTAATTTTTCATTTGGAGGATAGAATTTACCTTTGGTAGACGCCTGGGATGATTCCGCCTCTGTAAATGCCGATCTTCTGCCAAGCAGGCTGAGCCATATCGAAAAAAGATTATATGATTATATGATTATATGATTATTTGGCAGAGGTTAGAGGAATACCTCTGGAATAGGTTTGAATTAGAATACACAATTTTTAAAAGCCTTACCATCAAATAATACTCACGATCAGATGAGTTCAATATGAAAAAAATTTGATTTCACATTCACTAGTAGGTTAATGGAAAGGGTCATCCTTCTTCTCTGCCTCCATTTATTTCACATGTTGAAATGAAATCAAACTTGTATTAAATTTTGTTAATCCTATGGCATTGCTTGAATTTAACTGCTATCAGAAAAATTAACATGAAGATAGCTTATTCCTTTTTATGAGAGATGAGACAGTTGCTTGAATTATTTTGTAAAGAGAAAATGGCAGGGTGAAAACTTTTGAACCTTGCAAGTTTGATTTTTTACTTATATTTATGTTGTCATCCTTCTTCTCTGCCTCCATTTATTTCACATGTTGAAATGAAATCAAACTTGTATTAAATTTTGTCAATCCTATGGCATTGCTTGAATTTAACTGCTATCAGAAAAATTAACTTGAAGATAGCTTATTCCTTTTTATGAGAGATGAGACAGTTGCTTGAATTATTTTGTGAAGAGAAAATGGCAGGGTGAAAACTTCTGAACCTTAAAAGTTTGATTTTTTCCCCTGTTTGATTTTTTACTTATGTTTATGTTGGTTTGATATTGTCAGTTTGGTTTTGATTTTGCTAAGGAAACTTACTCATTTTAAGATTTTTATTAATAATTAGTTTTTTTTCTTCTTCTTGAAGATGAAAGCTAGATTGGACGGTAGTAGTTTTTGTTGAGAATTGGGGTTTCATATTTCACCATAATCTTCACATTCTTCACCACTACATTGTTGCAGCTATTGATCACAACATGACTTTACTGACTATTGATTGATATTAGCCCATTTATAGTTGATGCTGACATCTAAAGATTATTAAACTTAGTAGTGTGTTTAATTTAAATATTATTTTTCATAGGATGACTTCATTGTTTACGAATGAGACTTCAAATCAAAGTTGTTTTAGTCCAGTAAGATTGTTAGGAAAAAGAAAACCTATTAAACCAGTTTCATCGGCCTGGGAACATTTTATTAAAGTAGAAGGATGTGATCTTGAATATCCTAGGGCCGCTTGTAAGTACTATGGGGTTACGTATGCCTGTGATTCCAATAAAAATGGTACAACAAATCTAAAATGACATAGAGAAATGTAAGAAGTATACAAATAAGTCAGAAGATTATGTTGAAGGAGAGGGAGATTCTGAAAGTAGTTTGATGGCTACATCCTTCACTCAAGAAAATTGTACAATAATGCTTGCTTGTATGGTCATATTAGATGAATTGCCATTTAAGTTTGTAGAGAGTGAAGGATTTCGTAAATTTTGCCAGGTATTAAATTCAAAGTTTATAATTCCATCCAGAGTAATTGTTGCAAAGGATTGTTTTCAAATGTACATGGGAGAGCAAAAAAAGTTAAAGAGGGCATTGACTCAAAGTGGTCAAAGAGATTTTTTAACAACTAATACATGGACTTCGGTGTAGAATATTAACTATATGGTTATAACGGCTCATTTTATTGATGGTGATTGGAATTTGCACATAAGGATTCTTAACTTTTGTCAAATAGCTAATCATAGAGGAGATACGATAGGTAGAGCAATTGAAAAATGCTTAGAAAGTTGGGGTATTGATAGGATTTTTCCCATAACGGTCGATAATGCAAGTTCAAATGATAAAGCTATTGCATATTTGGTTAAGTTTAGAGGCAAAAATGGATTGGTGTTAGATGGTGAATTTATTCAAGTTGGATGTTGTGCTCATATCCTTAATTTAGTAGTTAGTAATGCTTAAAAAATTTGCACACGTCTATCACTCGAATTAGAAATGTTGTGAAGTGTGTTAGGTCATCTCCTAAAAGATTGCAAATATTTAAAGATTTTGCTAATGAAGATAAGATGTCAACAAAAAATTGTCTTACAATGGATGTTCCAACACGATGGAATTCAACTTTCATTATGTTGGACGGAGCAATTAAGTGTCAAAGAGACATTTGAAAGATTAGAGGAGTATGATCCAAGTTATTTGTCAAAGGATGATATGCCTACTATTGAAGATTGGGATAATGCAAAAGTGTTTGTAGAGTTTCTAAAGACTTTTTCAGAGGTAACGATAAAGTGTGTTATGAATTTCATATCAACTTAACACATTTCCTCTAAATTTTCCTAATTATTCTAAAGAAAGAGATACAATAACTTGTATTTCTACAAGTTATCACTCGGTCATCTACTCGAGCAAGGTATGGATCGGGCACAAAATTTGAGAACCACTGTCACACTAAACCTAATCAAACACCCTATTAGGGTGAGATCGGGACCTCTACCCACCCGATACCAGGGCAACAATGTCTAACCTGGTCCATAATCGACCAGGGTTTAAAACAGGCCAAAATACTAGTATACCTATTCTTGTTCTACTCCCGATTCCTACCTGGTCGGGGCGACGCTAGGGTCACCCCTACCTTCTCGGGCACCAGGCTCTCCTTTCCCTCAAGCTCGGTCCTTACCCGATTGAGGCAAGACTAGGGCCACTCCTACCTACCTCAACATAGGCTCATCCTTTCATTCAAGCCCGATATTTACCAATTAGGGTGAGACTAGGGTCCCCCCTACCTACCCCAACCCTAGGCTTCTCCTTCCCAACCCAGTTGCGACCCAACCAGGCTGTAAGCTAGTCCACCTGGTCAATACCTGGCCAAGGGTAGTTTGGGCTCATTCATATTTGTTGGATTTTATGCCTTAAAACTCGTAAACAGTAAACATTATTAATTGATTGTCATTAGTAAAAAGTTATCAATGTTAATTCAATAAATGTTATTGTTTGTGTTATTTGTCTATTTTATCTTAATAACCCTAAATTGAAAAAACTAACATCCAAGGCTGTCTTATGAGTCTTGAACTATATGTGGAGGCAAACAGGGATCAATGTTCAAGATATAGCTTAAAGGGTCTATATTATAGAGATAAGGTTAGATATCTTATCCTGGTAACACTATGGATAAGACCCACTTTGTATTCGATGCAAACGCAATGATCCAACGCGTTTGTGTAAGTGACACGCGAGTGTGGGTATCCTATGCAATGAGTTTGCATAAGATTGAACCGCAAAATAGTAACTGCAGATATAACATCGTTAACTAGTTAGGTTCCTATTTCAATTGGATGACTTAGACAATTTAGTCTTAATCTTGAGTATATTATGAACTCCTGTGCATGAGGGATTATCCTTTGACTTGTACGGGTGAGAGTGGCCAGATCGTCGATCCAATATGCCTACCATTTTGGGGACAAGACCGAGTGGGAGTTGGGAACATAATGATACAAGATGAAATTCACTCATTCTCGTCTTAAGGGTAGTAGATGAGTGTTCCCTTAAGTGGTGTCTCCGAGACTTAAACAAAGGGCCCTACTCTCTCATTGGCCTGAGAGGGGTTTCTGTTTATTGGTTGGACCATAAACAAGTTGTTTGTTAGAGAAGCATTGGTACTTAAGGATTCATAGGTAACCCAAGGGTAAAATGGTAATTTGACCTAGTTGGTGTTAAGAACACTCATGAAGGATTAACTTGTTAGTGTTGGTCTATATCTATGGGCGCATAAATATATCTGTAGTGAGAAGAGTGCAGCTGCGGGTCTTTAGTAGAGTGTACCCACAGTTAATGAATATTGATTAACTTGATTAAAGAGTTTGGCCAATTAAACTAAAAGCCAATATCTCAAACATTTATTTAATTCGTAAATATCAGAACAAAAACAAAACAAAAACCCAACATTTTAACGGCTCAAACATAAATCAACAAAATTAGTGAAAAGATGTGATGGAATCTGGCCAAAATCAAACTTGAGTGAAACGTGAAGAGTGAAGAAGAAAGAGTGAGGAAGAAAGAGTGAAATGTCTTGTGACTTTTAAAATTCAAGGGTAAGATTGTAATTTCACATTTTTTTTATAAAAAAATTGGAGGTGTAAAAAAAATTTAAAATGTCAATTACCCGAAAAGAAAGAGGCCTTAGGCTCCCTCTTCTTCTCTCCCTGTCCGGGATAGCTGCCCAACCCACCCCGGTTGCATACCTCTTCATCGGCAACCACAGACCAGAAGTGACGGTCGGCGAGTCTTCTATGACAACAGTGCTAAATTCTTCTTGGTGCTGACAACCTCAGACCCCGTGAGCCCTTGTGTTGACGGCAGTACCCATGAAACTCAACCAAGGCGACTGCATTAGCTTCGTCGGTGTACTCTTCTTTCGACGATGAGCGTCTCCTTCTCCAGCGTTTTTTTAATTGAGCTTGCGAACGCCGCACCAGCAGTGGTTTTCTGTTAGTTTTGAAGTTTTCAATTAGGTTCTCGAAGTATTAACACATTTTGAACCCTTTCGGACCCGTTTTAAAGTATGTTAGATCAGTCTATAACATGCGGAAGCTATCTGTTTGTAGTCTTGGACGTATTTGAAGTGGTTGATTAAAGTTTATGGTGGATTTTGGACAAGAATATTCCTCATGAATGATCTTTCAGTATTTCTTGGTAGTGATTAAAGTTTTTGAGCAGAGTTCCTAACACCTATGTATTGTTGCTATTGTTTAGGCTTATATGATATTGATGCTTTGTTCAAGTTTTGGATTTTGGATTGAGAACAATAGGTTTTCGATTATGGTAAGCAGTTTCTGCATCCCTTTCAAAGTATAAATTTTGATAAAGTTATGTTTTGGTTGTTGTGATTTGACAAACGCCCGAAAGTATATTTGTATGATTTGAGAATTGACCGAACTTGTTTTGTTTGTTTTCAATGGTTTTTCCTAAATGAAAGTATGCGACTGTTTTGAACGATCTTTTGGAAGTGTTTTGATTGGTTTCAAATTGAAAGTTTGTTTTAGTTTGGTCACTTATGAAAATTATTGAGTCTGAATGTTTTGGTTCCATGAATTCTTCTACATGTGTTGTTTCAAATGCTTGTGTAAAATTTTTGGAAAATACGGGCAGTTGCACTATTGAAACACTATTGAAGTGCAGGTATCATAATCTATCTTATTCAGAGTAACAATTAAGCTGTTTGATTGAGTTTTGAGCAACTAGGAAATCTTGTAATAATTCGTATGTTAGTTTGTCTGTTTCATATTGATTTTGTTATGGATCGATGGTAAGCATTTTTTTTCTCCTGTTGCAGTGGTGTTATTAAACTCTTGCTCAAAGATGGTGATCGCTTCTGCACTTGGGGCTAATCCTATTGGTTAATCCACTTTTCTCTCTCATAGTATTTTTGTTTGTTTGTTTAAGTATCTTTTGGTCCTCAAAAACTCGTTTCATTTTAGGTACGGTTTGTATTCCTCAGTCCAAGGAACCGTTCCATGTTCTACATTACAACACAGCAAGATTCAACAAGTCCACTATCTTGCAGAGACTGCACACAAGGGTACTTTCTACTCATTTTAAACTTTGAATTTGATTTCAGTTATAATCTGATCATTTCAAATTTTCAATTGTTAGATTTCTAAAAGGACTGGACATCATGTCTATGCCGGGAGAATGGGCTTTAACCATGCTGCATCGGGACAAGATAATCAGCAACTGAGTTTTAATGATGAATGGCCTCCAGAACCTTTCTTCTTGAGTCTAATTAAAGAAACCGTTTGGTAATCTTTCGCGGCTCTTTCTCCCGTTCTTATTCGTAATGAATGTTGGACATTGAAGATTAGAACTGGTTTTAGTTCTACAATCACTTGGTTGTATTTCTGGAGATATATTTGCCCTGGTCTGCTTATGCTAATGTGCCCCATATCTACACTTGAATCTGGACACTGAAACGGTGTTTGTTATATTGCATTTTTAAAGATGATTAGTACGTTTTGTTCATTCAAAAAAAGTAATGAATTTTGGATCATCATGTGTAGGATGGTTTTGTTTTGAACTTTAGGGGATTGAGATCGTTGTTAATATTTCTGGCTGAGCAGCCCAGTCAACTGAAGTACATTGAATGGCCTAGCTTCCAAAGCACGGTATGGAGGCAAGATTAGTATGTTAAATATTTCATGTGCATTACCTTCTTGTAGTTTGTAAGATTTATATTTGATAAAATATTTTAATTCATTATGGGAATTCTCTCAATATTCTCTTTGAAATTTGGCTTTTATTTTGAATTCAATTCAATTTTGTGCAGCTGAAGACTGCCACGTTAGCTCTCGTTCTCGTTGCTTTGTTGATCGTAGCACTCTCATCGGTGGACTCGGCGCTCAGCTACATTTTGACCTTATTTCTCAGAAGAACTTCGTAATAAATGCTTCTACTCTTGTTACAACAGTTACTCAGAAATTTAGCTTCTCTTTGCCTTTTTTAAAATGATAACTGAGAGTGAGAGTTGTTGGTATGTTAATGTAGTTGGAGATGTTCTGAAATAGGTAATGCATAAGCATCTCTTTGAAATCATGCCACAAAGAAAGTAGAGAATGTTGTCTTCCATGTTTCTCATATACTCACACTTGCGACCCTCCCCATATGTACAATCAAGAAGGTTGGGTCATAAGTAACTATTATACACTTCCTTTGTAGTTAAGGCCGTAGGGGTATTAGTGGTTCGGTTCTGACTGTTTAAATATATACAGAATAATTGAAAACCACTCGAAACTGACAACCGACAGTTTAGTTGGTTATCAGTTTGTCGTTCCCGTTTATTACTCACTTGCAGGGGCAGTGTGGGTGTTGGAGCGAAATGGGTCAGTTGGCACCAAAGCCAACTTGACCAACTCATCCACTTGATAACTAATTCACATTTTTTAATATAAGTATTATCGGTTGGCTCGATTTATTTCGGTTTAGTCTTAACATAATCTGAAACTAATCGAAAATATTCAGTTTTCTTTATTTTAAAGTTGAAACTGCCAAACTGAACTGTCTCCAACCCGATCCGGCATTGGTTTCGGCTGGTTTGAGTGATTTTTTTATTTTGGTTTTTCAATTTTTACTTGTACTCCTAGTTGAGGGGATATTCTGTCATCACCTTCCAATTTTTTCCCTCGGTTATCAAGTTTTATGGTTAAAAAAACAATTTCATTGATCAAATGAAATATCCAAAGATATACAAGATAAGCTCGTATAAAAGATGTTTTTAATATATAACAAGAAAGGAAAAACTATGACCTGTTGAGTTTTTGGAAGACTCCGGAACTAGAAGGATGTATATTGAAACTAGGTGGAATAGACACCCTGCATCTCTTCCTGATCATCTCCAACCTTTAGGAAAACATACTTCCAAATGCCCTATCACATGCTCCAATCTACCCAACTAAATTGTTTGTACTACCTTTCAGTATTGAATCTCAAGAACCATATAATACTTGAACACATTACACATCCCAAAAGTGCTAGACCTGCTGTTAAGATTTGTATACTAGATTTAGAATGACAATGCCTTGCTTAGAAGTAAGCTTTTGCTTTACAATAATGGATCTCCATGTTAATGTTTTGCAATTTATCATCATTATAAGTGTTATTATCCTTCAATAGATTTTATCCGGAATCAAAATTTAGTAAACAAAACATTAATTACACCAAATAACCAAGTTCCTTCTATGGATGATGAGTATTCCTCCCATTGGCTATTTGGCCATATTTCAAAATAGAAATGTGGTCATGGATTCACTCCAATTATCCTTTTTGTTGTTTGAATACAACCACCTATTATAAGCACATGTCTGCTTAGTTAATAATAATATCCAGTGTGAAATACATGAATTTGAACCAGAGTGATACACTCCTGGTTTTAATTATATCAAACCGTACCTAAAATGAAACGAGTTTTTGAGGACCAAAAGATACTTAAACAAACAAACAAAAAATATTATGAGAGAAAGAAAAGTGGATTAACCAATAGGATTAGCCACAAGTGCAGAAGCGATCAGCATCTTAAAGCAAGAGTTTAATAACACACTGCAACAGGAGAAAAAAATGCTTACCATCGATCCATTACAAAATCAATATGAAACAGACAAACTAACATACTAATTGTTACAAGATTTCCCAGTTGCTCTCAATCAAACAGCTTAATTGTTACTCTGAATAAGATAGATTATGATACCTGCGCTTCAATAGTGTAACTGCCCGTATTTTCCAAAAATCTTATACAAGCATTTGAGACAACACATGTAGAAGAATTCATGGAACCAAAACATTCAGACAATAATTTTCATAAGTGACCAAACTAAAACAAACTTTCAATTCGGAACCAATCAAAACACTTTCAAAAGATCCTTCAACACAGTCACAATACTTTCATTTAGCAAAAACCATTGAAAACAAACAAAACAATTTTGGTCAATTCTCAAATCATACAAATATACTTTCGGACATTTGTCAAATCACAACAACCAAAACATAACTTTATCAAAATTTATACTTCGAAAGGGATGCAGAAACTGCTTACCAGAATCGAAAACCTATCGTTCTCAATCAGAAATCCAAAACTTGAACAAAGCATCAATATCATATGCACAATAGTGACAATGTATAGGTGTTAGAACTCTGCTAAAAAACTTTAATCACTACCAAAAGATACCAAAAGATCATTCATGAGGAATATTCTTATCCAAAATCCACCATAAACTTTAATCGACCACTTCAAATACGTCCAAGACTACAAACAGATAGCTTCCGCGTGTTACTGGTCTAACATACTTTAAAACGTGTCCGAAAGGGTTCGAAATGTGTTAATACTTATAGAACATTAATTGAATGCTTCGAAACTAGTAGGAAACCACTGCTGATGCAGCGTTCGCAAGCTCAATTAAAAAACGCTGGAGAAGAAGACGCTCACCGTCGAAGGAAGTGTCCACCGACGAAGCTAACACAGTCACCTTGGTTGTGTTTCGTGGGTACTGCCGTCGACACAAGGGCTCACGGGGTCGGCACCAAGAAGAATTTAGCGCTCTTGTCGTAGGAGACTCGCGGGCCGTCACTCGTGGTCTGTGGTTGCCGGTGAAGAGGTCTGCAACGGGGGTGGGTTGGGCAGCTGCAAGGGACGGGGAGAGAAGAAGAGGGAGGCTAAGGCCTTTTTTTTTTTTTTTTTTTTTTGGGTAATTGACATTTATAATTTTTTTTTACCCCATCAATTTTTTTAAAAAAATGTGAAATTACAATCTTACCCCTAGAATTTTAAAAGTCACAAGACGTTTCACTCTTTTTTCCACACTCTTTCTTCTTCACTCTTCACGTTTCACTTGAGTTTGATTTTGGCCAGATTCCATCTCATCTTTTCAAGATAATTTGGATTTCTAATCTCAACATCCAAGTTTTGTTATACCCCATTTTTTCGTGAATTTTGTTGGCTTTTTTAGCTGTTAAAAACGTTGGGTTTTTGTTCTGATATTTATGAATTAAATAAATGTTTGAGATATTGGCTTTTTGTTTACTTTATTTGGAGGCTGCTCGTTCTGAGAAAAAACAGTAGGACTTCTAATCGTTTAGGGTTTTCGATGGATTTCTCTTGCATTCATATTTGAGTGAAATTTCTTCGTTTTGAGAATACTTTAATACATTTCCCCCCTCAATTTCGACGTTTTCTAAATGATTTGAACCCAAAAAGATGATTTTTCACCTAAAAATCAGATTTTTATTTTCTGTATTTCGTTCATTATCTGATCGGGCTTCATACGAGGCTAATCGAGTAATGATTTGGGCGAGCATATTGGGGTAGAAAATGATTCTTATCTTTGTAGATTCCTTAATGTCACGAACAAGTCTCTACAAGGTTCCAACGAACGGATCTCCAAACGGTCTTGATTATGAACAATTCTTTGACGGATCTTGAACACTACCATGAGAGAAACCTCGTTTTCTCTTAGGACTGCAATAGATGATAGGTGATATCCAACTATTAGGAAATGGAGAGAAGAATAGTGTTTTGGAGAGTAGATAGGGTAAGAGAAAATTCTGCACAATAGCATTACGGTGTTGTATATTGTCAAAATTTCTCTACAATGAGACTGTATGAGAATGTGTGTATTGCCATAGGGAGGTCTTCAGCTAGAGAAGGGTCAAGACCTTTCCCTAATATATTTTCCTTTTTCTTAATATATTTTCCTTTTATGTAATTAATTAATTAACTCATTTAATTAAATAACACTTATTTAATTAATTAATCAATTAAATAACAGTTATTTAATTTATCAATTAAATAATAGTTATTTAATTCTAATTTGCATAATGATTAAATAACCATTTATATATTACACCCAATTTAATGTATGTATTTAATTATCATATACATCACATGAATATGTGTAATACCTCTCTATAAATTAATTCTTTATGAATCTAATTCACTTGAATTGATTAATTTTGAATCTTATTCAAATATTACTTTCCAATTTAATTATAGATCATATCTATAATTAATTATATATTTATCACATTAATATATAGTTTCCTTAAATTAATTTGAACTACGCAAATTATTCATTTTAAGTATTCTCTAGTGAGCTAACGAGTGGATCTGATGGACCTGTAGATCAGAAGCTCCAACGATATGAGATTAATTAGCCGAACTTTTTAACCAAGTTAATTAATATTCGTTAACTCTGGGTACACTTCACTAAAGACCCACAGCTGCACACTTTTCACTACAGATATATTTTGTGTCCACAGATATAGATGAACACCAGCAAGTTAATGCTTCACGAGTGTTTGTAACACCATCTGGGTCAAGTTACCGTTGTATCCTTGGGTTACCTCTGAATCCTTCATTACCAGTGCTTCTCTAATAAACAATCTGTTTATGGTCCAACCAATAAACAAAAACCCCTCTCAGGCCAATGAGAGAGTAAAGCCATTTGTTCAAGTCCCGGAGATACCACTTAAGAGAATACTCATCCACTTACCTTTAAGGTGGGAATGAGTGAATTTCATCTCGTATCATTATATTCCCACCTCCTCACTCGGTCTTGTCTCTAAGATGGTAGACATATTAGATCAACGATCTGGCCACTCTCACCCATACAAGTCAAAAGACAATCCTAATGAACAAGAGTTCATAATATACTTAGGATTAAGACTAAGTTGCCTAGGTCATCTAATTGAAATAGGAACCTAACTAGTTAACAGTGTTACATCTAGCAGTTACTATTTCGCGGTCTAGTCTTATGCAAAATCATTGCATAGGATACCCACACCTGCGTATTACTTACACGAATGCGTTGGATCATTGCATTTGTATCGAATACAAAGTAGGTTTTATTCATAATGTTATCAAGATAAGGTACTTAGCCTTATCTCTATACTATAGACCCTTTAGGCTGTATCTTGAACATTGATCCCTATTTGTCTTCACATATAGTTCAAGACTCATAAGACAACCTTGGATATTAGTTTTTTGGATTTAGGATTATTAAGATAAAATAGACAAATAAAACAAACAATAACATTTATTGAATTAACATTGATAACTCTTTATTAATGACAATCAATTAATAATGTTTACTGTTTACGAGTTTTAGGGCATAAAACCTAACAAATATGAATTGGCCCAGACTACCCTTGGCCAGGTATTAACCAAGTGGACTAGCTTATGGCCTAGCTGGGTCGCGACTGGGCTGGGAAGGAGAAGCCTAGAGTCGGGGTAGGTAGGGGGGGACCTTAGTTTTGCCCTAATTACAGGCTTGAATGAAAGGATGAGCCTATGTTAAGGTAGGTAGGAGTGGCCCTAGTCTTGCCTCAGTCGAGACTGAGCTTGAGGGAAATGAGAGCCTGGTGCCTGGGTAGGTAGGGGTGACCCTAGTGTCGCCCTAGTCGGGTAGGAATTAGGGGTAGAACAAGAATGGGTGTACTGGTTTCGACCTATTTTAAACCCTAGTCGGTTATGTACCGGGGGGAGGTAGGGGTCCCGGTCTCACTCGGGTTAGGTGTTTGATTGGGTTTAGTAGGGTTGGAAAAATTCCCTGCTGGGGACCCGATTGAGGAATCCCCGATTTGATCGGGGATGGGGTCAAATCGGGAAAAAAATTTCATAGCCCCATCCGGGGACGGGGACGGTATCCTCGCCTCGACCCCGATCCCGATTAACCCCCGACCCTTGATTTGATATATTTATATTTTGATAAATATATATTTATAATATATAAAATAATTTATTTATATATATGTTTATAATGTATAGTGTTGGATTGGAGCCCAATATTAAATATCCAAATTCTAACTTTAAGCCCAAGAAGCCAAGCACAAACTTAAAAAACTTAAATAAAATCAAATTTTAATTTTAAAAAAGGGGAATCCCTACGAGGAACTAGTAGGGGATTCCTCGCGGGGAACTAGTAGGGGAACTAGTAGGGGAATCCTCGCGAGGAAACGGGGAATGAGGCCCCGCGGGGACCCCGTTTTCTTAATGGGGAATTCGTGCCACTGTCCCCGCCTTCAAATGGCGGGGATGGGGGCAGGATGCGGGAGAATTTCCCCCACAGGGTCGGGGACGGGGGACGCTCCCTCGCCTCGCCCTAGCCCCGTTGCCAACTCTAGGGTTTAGTGTGACAATGACTCTCAAATTTTGGGCCCGATCCATACCCTGCTCGGGTAGATGGCCGTGTGATAACTTGTAGAAATACAAGTTATTGTATCTCTTTCTTTAGAATAATTAGGAAAATTTAGAGGGAATGTTTAAGTTGATATGAAATTCATAGCAAATAATCTTACTCTGCATTCATATACTTACAAAACTCATAATCTTGAACATTATAAATTTGGTCATTTTTAATGCATGATTTGAAGAAAAATGGCCAAGGAAGAAAAAGTTGCAGCCTTGAACGCATAAAAGAGATTGGCTCAATTTCCAACTTTGCAACAGAGAAAACTACACGATGAGATGAAACATGAAGAGAGAAAACTACAAACGCGTAAGCGGTGGATGTCATATCAAGATGCAAGTTGGTAGCTGATTTGAAATATCCACAGCAGAGCCAATGAATTTGTGACGCAAGTGGTCGACGCAATAGGACATGAAATGAAATGAAAGGTGTCAGTGCATCATTAGAGAGAGGCAAAAAAACCTTCTTTCTTATGTCTATAAATAGTCCATTGAAGATTTGTTTAAGTATCAGACGAGACTTCTTACCTAGGAATTGGCCAAAGTTCTATAAATTCTTCACTTGAAACCCACCATTGCCACCACTTCAAGTTTTTCTTTGGAGAATTCTGAATGAAAGCTCAGTTTTCTTCTCTGGAAAATGAGAAGAGAAGCCACCACCATCGTGCAGCCACATTGAAGTTGCACCATAAGAGTCAAAGGGAACAAGAAATTGTGACCTGCAACTTGACATTTTTATTTCTTGATTTTCATTAAATTTTTCTCAACATGCTCATTTGCATTAAGTTGTAGAGATTGAAAGACTTTTTAATCTTAATATGAATACAATGTCTTCCATATTCTATCCATCCACATCTCTTCTCGTAAGCATGGGCGGCTAAATTTTTAGTGGGTTGAGGAAGATGAGCTAGCATTTTTAATAAGTTGTGCATAAGTAGGCGTTTATTTTGTTTAATGCATACACAGTGAGTAGCTGAGATCAAATTGAGAGATTGGTCTAAGTAGAAAACAATCAATTACTTGAGAGAGTATGTGATTGTGGAACTCGTTAAACAAGGATAAAAGTGGCTTTAGAGATAACATGTTGCAACTAAAACTCATCACATGAATCCTAGAAATAGGACATTGTGGCTTAAAATACTGAGAAGTGAAATTCATTACTTTATGAGTTTATAGCATGAACACATGACTTATGTACTACTTAGGAAAATGTTAGTGAAACTTTCTCAAACTCTGTCTAGTAACTGATATTCTCTCCATTTTCACCACATGTTGCTTCATCTAGTAATTGAACTTGTCATCACACATTCATCATCATTCATCGCATCACCATCATCCATGCCACTATATTTTTAAGTAATTCATGAGTTAGGAAAACAATATTTTCAATGCATACTTGAAAACAAACTACTTCTTTAAGGTCAAACAATCATATCATCACACTTTAGTCATATGACTCTGAGTTCAACCTCGGACCTCACCAAGACTACCCTTTTTAGACTTGCACTTGGGTCTAAATAGGAAAACATTGCGTTCAAACTAGATTATTCATCACTTTTAGGATTCTAGAAAATGCAATAAGTTTTTGGCGTTGTTATTGGGGACATCTGTATTTGATTTGTGCTAAAATTTGTTTTTGATTTTTTCAGGACCTTGATTTTAAGTGTACTGCACCCTTTTTTGTAAAGTGGTGCAAAAAATTACATGAGTGAAGGCACGATGCCTGAACCAATATATGACCCTTAGATCGAACAAACTTTCTATATACGCATAGGAACAAACTGGAAGAGACGACAGAGAAACAGGCCTCAAGTAATGAGAGATCAACAAAAAAAAACCAATAGCACCAACATGATCATCAATAAAGGCAACAATGTGGTGAACAACGCATTGGCACCTGCCAATCCCACACTTCTTACAAATGATTGCAACGGACCAATCAAAGACTATGCTTTGTCCGAGCTATATGATTTTTCACCAGACATCATGTGACCATTAGTTGAAGGTACACGATTTGGATGAAATCAGTAATGCTGCAGATAGTACAAATAGTTAGATAGTTTGGAGGAACACCAGAACAAAATTCTCATGCCCACTTAAAAAGCTCCATTGGGATTGGCAACTCTTTTGTGATTCTAAATGTCTCAACTGAGGAAATTCGATTATTTTTGTTTCCATTATCTCTGAAAGATGGAGCAAGACGATGGGCATATGAACTAAAATCAAGTGAAATCAGCTCATAGGAACAGATGGTAGCTAAATTCATGAAGAAGTTCTTCCATTCTACGTAAAATGCAAAAAGGCGAAGAGATATCACCAATTTTCAACAAACGGATCAGGAAACCTTGAGTGATGCTCAAAAGAGATTCAAGAAATGAGTAAAAAACTACCCGCATAATGGTCTTCCATACTACGTGCAAATGGAGATTTTAATGATGGACTTACAGAAGCATCACAGACCGCAACTGACTTTGCAGCGGAAGGTGGCTTGCTACAAAAGACATATATTGAGGCAAAGGTCGTCTTGGACCAGATCTCACAAAACCATGAAGATTGGGAAGATAATGGATTTGAATCACGATCAATTTCAACAAGGGGAAAAAATTGGAGAATGGATAATGACACCATCGCAACACCAAAAATGCAAGTGACCACAACGACGAAGTTACTGTTATGACAAAGAACAAAGATGGTGCATAGAATGGTAATCAGTTAGGCTTCGTGAATCAAATCATTAGCCCATGCATGGTCTGTGGTGGACCACACGCTTATGCGATATGCCCGTATAACCCACAATCGGTATGTTTCATCAAGAACAACTCATCCTCAGATACTTACAGTCCAGGCGGAAAATCCACCCGATTTTCTCTTTTGGGGAAGGGGGACAGCTATATGCAAATCAACATGGCAACCAAAGTATGAATAGAAGTGATCACCTGGGTTCCACCAAGGACAACAGAGACACCAACAATTTCCAAGTTCATCGCAATAGTGATCAACTTCATCATCCCCATTGGAGAATCTACTCAAAGAGTACATATAAAAGAATGAAGCTCTAATGCAAAGCATCATCTATCGGGAATCTAGAAGTCCAAGTGGGCCGGCTTGTAGGGGAATTGAAAAATATGCCACAAGGAACCTTATCAAGCAATATAGAAGTTCCACGCCACACAGGGAACTTAGATAAGAAGCAAGGTCATACGGTAGCATTGGGAAGTGGGAAGCCATTGATGGAAACTTCCAGAAGAAACAACTCACCAATCAGATCAACCACTAAGAAGATTAACGATTTTTCTAACTAGTAGCCCAATAATCAACAAATGTAGAATTCGAAAGTGCACAACTCAATGCAAGAAAGCCAAGAATGTGAGTTCAGAGTATCATCTGTGAATGCATCAACCTTAAACACATAATCAAAGATGCGATCACCTCCCTATCCACATAGATTGAAGAAAAAGAATGACGAAAGCCAATTTTAAAACTTCTTAGATGTGCTAAAACAGTTGCATATCAACATTCTTTTGGTAGAAGCGTTGGAACAAATGTCGTCATATGTGAAGTTTTTGAAAGATATTCTCTCCAAAAAAGAAGGATTGAAAGATTTGAGACAATGACTCTGACATAAGAATGTAGCGTCATAATACAAGAGAACATCCTAACAAAAATGAAAGATCCTGAGAGTTTCACCATTTCTTGCTCCATTGGAGGCGTTGACATAGGACAAATACCATGTCATATAGGGGCCAACATAAATTTGATGTCCCTATAAATCTTCAAGAAGTTAGGAATTGGAGAAATAAGGCCAATTACAGTGACATTGCAAATGGTAGATCGTTCTCTGATGCACCTTGAAGGAATAATTGAAGATGTACTGGTGAGAGTTGATGAATTTATCTTACCCATAGACTTCATAATCTAGGATTATGAAGCAGATTGAGATGCACCCATCATTTTGAGTAGACCATTCCTATCCACTGGACGGACGCAACTTGACATTTGATGCGTTGTGAATGTGTGAATGCGACGGTAAATTTTGATTCCTTTGCGTATGTTGGTATGTTGTTTAAAGTATAAATCCTATGTGGTGGAATCGAGTAAAGAGTTAATGATAGCGAAAGTTACAATGAGTATGTGGGGAATGAATTGAGAAGGGATTTAGCTAACACTTCCTAAGATTGCGTTCAAGTTATGTGATCATGCTACATGCATACAACAACATATCATTTCTCAATGCAAATGCCATAGTTCCTAATTTTAGGATGCATGCGATGTATACGATAATGTCTATAGGACTTATGTCTAAGCCTCTATTCTTGTCTATGCGATGATGAATGATACACACATACACAAGGCGACTGCATACTATCATATCCTATTTCTAGGGTGCATGCGATGCATGATAGCAAAAAAAACTTATCTCTAAGTCTCTATCTCTTGCTTATGCAATTCTAATCTAACTTTCTCAAGCCTAGATTCTAACTTGACTCTCTCAAGTCTAGGTTCTTTCTTTAGATTACTCTTTCAAGTATCTCTAAAGGGTGATGGACGCATACATAAGACAAGATAATCGCATAAAATGAAGATCTTTGGTTATGCTAGCTAAGTGCTTCTCAACCCATTCGGAAGTCTTATGCACAATGTGAAGAGATTGAACAGATGTAGAGATACAAATTCCATTTTATAAATAAAATCAGAATACAAACGACAATGGAAAGTAGGGATAGGAAGCCCGATAGCAATGTCTTGTTCCCCAAGGCTTTTACATTGTGTTTTACTCTATTCTGCCCAAAAGAATGTTTTTGCTTTTGCAAGTGTCGGCCCTCTCTCCATTCTCAATGCTTCCTGGCAGTCTCTCGAGCTAACCATGAATGATCTTTCGGCGTCTTCTCTCTTCGCTCGCCTCCTAAGTATAAGAATTACAGACTAACGACTATCTATGGTTTATCTTCTATGTATATGGTGAACTGTGTATATGTCGAACTAGCAAAATTCTGAACTTCTTTGACGAAGGTGGCCCTCGGTATTTATAGAGCTTCAAGGTGAAAAACTTTTCTCTCAAATGATTGCAATGATGGCTGGTCATTAATTCTTCTGTCTGATGTGCCGATTAATGGTCACCAAAAAGTTGAGTGTACTTGCTATAGTGTGTCATTAACGGCTTGTCAACTAAATTCGGATTTGACCGTCACCAACTTTCTGTCCTATCATGATTTATTAAGCTTTCACTTTGATGCGCCATCTTTATGCGTCCACCTTCTTGAGCAGATCTTCGCGAGCGCATACGATCGCATAACTTTGGGGTTGCAATCTTTTAATGTGCTCAGGTGCCGAATTCCTTGGATTGCAATGTGCTTTGTGCCAACGCATTTTCCTGCTCAAAATAAGCAAATTAGTTGCTTTAATGTGATGGGCGCATGCGATCGTAATGTTCTCAACTTAATGCTTTTGGACACGATTTTGCATGTTTTTACCATCACATTCCCACATTATTTTATATCTTTGCATTGTAATAACGTGCATAAGGTGAAATAATAATGAGGGTAAATGGACAAAAGGTATCAACATCCTTAATATTGGGAATGTCCTAAAACTCACCGTTCGTAGTATGAAATATATTCTATCATCAATAAAAGTATTATCGAGAATTTATTCAATAAAAAGTATTATTGAAATTTCATTCTATTATAAAATCCAATAAACGAATCCATGGCTATAGTATGAATACTTTAACTTTATGTAGAGACATAACAGAGGATCAAGTTTTAGTGTATAGCCAAAAAGGTCTATAAGTATATGGATGAGTTTGGGTACCTCATCCTGTAGACATTATTGGATGTGACCTACTTTATATATTCATACAAATGATGTGATCCCAAAATCATTCACGTGGAGACATGAGTGGGGGCATCCTATGCAATAAATATTTGCATAAGACCGGACCACGAGATAGTCACTTTTCTTTATAATAACCGTTTATTGTTAAAATTGACTGTTTCAATTAGATGATCTAAGGTAACTCAATCGTAATCCTGTTCTAACTATGAACTCCTGTTTATTCGGGATTCTCCTTTGATCTGCATAGGTGAGAGTAGTTCAGTAGTACTGCTCAATAAACCTGTCATTTTTAAGATAAAATCGGATAGATAGTTGGGGACATGGTCTTACAAGATGGAATTCACTTCTACCCGTTTTAGGGTTAGCAGATAGGTTGTTCTCTTAAGTACTGATTCCTAGTCTTGAACAAAGGGACCCCACCCTCTCATGGATGAGAGGGAAATGATTTATTAGTTGGACTATAAACCAAATGTTCAATAGAGGATTAGTGGAGAATTAGGGAGCAAAATGTATTTATAGGGGTAAAACGATAATTTTGACCTAGCTGTAAATACGAACAACCTGTGAAGGATCGAATTACTGATTATGGTTAAATCAAGTGGACAGAAATATATTTACAATGAGGAGAGTGCAACTACTGAGCTATAGTCGTATGTCTTGGTAGTTAACGAATATTAATTAATTCACTTTAAAGAGTTCAGCTAATTAATCTTAAATTGTTGGAGCTCATGATCTATAGGTCTATGAATAGGATTCATATTTGAAATAGGTATTTTATTAATTTAATATTAATTTAATAATTAATTAATTAATTAAAATTATGTAAAATAAATAATTTTTTAATTTTACAAAATTCAATTTCAGAATTGAATTTTAGTTTTTATTTAATTTGATTTTAATGAAAAATTAAATTAAATAAAATATGAAAATTGAAATTATTTTTAATTTTGAAATGGGTTTACCTCATTTTTATCTTGTTAGTGGATTAATCCACATTTTTATATCTATCCCACTTACTAAATGTCATTTGAAGTGTCAAATGGCTAGATTAGTGAGTGTTTGCATGTATTTGTTGATTAAATACTTCATTTTTAGAGACTGCATGGATGGCTTATATGCATCTTTATTGCATTTTTATATCTCTCTCCAAACTTGCACCGAAATCGCTCTCTATTCAGAGTTCCACCACTCAATCCAAGTTAGAGGATAGTAGAGAAGATTCTCTTAGTGGTCTACTAAGAATTTGAAGGTCAAATTCGTGGAGTTCAGCTAGGATGAAGAAGAAATCTTCAAAGGTTTTATTTTTTTTTTGAAAACCCTTGTATGTGAAAAACTTATTTCAGCATGCTTTATACTCAAATTAAGTGTAATAAAAGTGCTTAATGATTATGTTTGCTTCCGTTTATTACATGTTTACTCTAACACTTAAGGCGTTGGAATACCCAGAAGAAATGGAGGGATGGCAAGTAATTGATGCAGAAGACGATTGGTGATGTGAAACACATCTTGAAGGTGATATTGAAGATGAAGAAAGTGAAGTCAACACATAGCTCCCTGACACAAGTTATACGACGAAAGTAATTCAGAGAAACTTTGAGCCTCTGGACTTAGGTGACCGAATAGTAAGGTTAAACCTTCACTGGAGTAGTCACTAGCATTAGAGATGAAAATTCTTCCCGCTCATTTAAAGTATGCCTTATTCAGTGAAGGAAAAACCTTGCTTGTTATTATCTTAGCCATGTTTACTTCAGACAATGAAGAAGTTCTTTTGAAAGTGTTGAAGAAATACACCTGAGTCATCAGATGGACTTTCATAGATATGAGGTAAGTAAGCCCTTCATATTGCATTGAAAAGCATCTGAAAAGTGCTTTAATTACTTTCAATTTCAGAATTATTATTGCTAGTCTTATATGGTTTGATGTGGTTTGTTGAGTAATTTCAGGAAGCTGAACCTTAGGTGCAAAATAGGCAAAAATGACCAAATCTTGAAGCAAACCTCCAAATACAAGTATCTAAAGGTCAACTATGAAATAGGAGGGAAGCTAGAGACCAAAATTGAAGAAAAAGAGGCTGAACTTAAAAGAAAAGTCGGGGGGTCAACGTTAAGCTAGCGTTGCAACCCTGCCTCGCGATGCTGAAGACCTAAGAGCAGAAATAGGTTAGTGTCGTAATGTTGCTTTGCAGCGATACAACGCTTTAGATGGTAGGTGCGCATTACAACCGCTTCGAACGTCAGCATTGCAACGTTGGGAAAATCTGTCTTAAAGAACAGTAGCACCGTCTAAGAGAAGAAGGAGAAGAATTGGAGGAAAACAAGATTTTTTGGGAGAGAGTTCAACCTAGGGCAGAGAGCATTCATCTAGAAAGTGATTCCTAGCTGGAGATCAGCCCGGAATTCGTTGGTGGAGGTCAAGAAGATCGTGATTGAGATTCGGTTACGGTGAAGAGAGATTGTTTCTTTAATTCTTTAATTCATTCTTTCTCCATGATAAATTCTCTTTGTCTAGGGAGTATTATTAAAGGAATCATGTGTAGCTAAACTCTAAATTCTAGGGTGGTGTTGGATTTTTGGGTTTCTTGAATGAATTCTTAATATTATGATTGATTAATTCTTGATTAGGTTTCTAAATTATTTGTTCTTAATGTTTTTGCTTAACTGGCCATTAATCAATTGATCTATGGTTAATCTTCTACTTGAGAAAGAGATTAATTTGTTAAACATGGTTATCTAGATTGTTGTTCAAGATTGCATGAGAATGATTCAAGAATAACAAGAGGTGTAATTGACGTGTTTTAATGCAAACTAGTTTAAGCAATAGGAAGATATTCAACTTGATAAACTAAGGTTAGGATGGATTGAGCTTGAAACTTTGAAAGAGAAATTTCCGAATTTAGAACTTCTACCTTCAACCAATCTTTATTAATCAATTGCATGTCAAGTTCCATTTGCACCCCCTTAATGAAACAACACCCTAGAATTGAACTCTTCTTGATTGTGTCTTCCTTTTTATTAATTGTATTTTAATTTCACTCACAAATTGATATTCTGATTGCCTAACTAAAATCAATAAAGAACTACAATAACTAAGCTTAGGAGAAATTATTCACTTTAGTCTCTGAGGACGATACTCGGTTTTAATTGGGATATTATTACTTCAATACCTATGCTTACATTTGGTATCAAGTTTTTTGCGCTGTTGTCAGAGACTGACAATAATAATTTTTCGAAGCTTTATATTGTTAAGAACTGAATTGATCTTAATTTAAATTTTTGTTGTTTTTTTTTGTTTTTTTTTAATGTTTATTGAGTTGTTGGAGAATCCCTGTGTATGCGACGAAGTCAACAATATGATCTTATTCCTTTTGATCCAGAAATTGAATGAACATTGAGAAGAGTAAAAAGGAATGTGAGAGCTGAATTCGACACCATGGGAGACCAAGTGAGAGCTGGTAGAACTATTCGAGATTACTTCCAGCCAGCTGTTCCTACGTCGCAGTCTGGCATTGCAGAGGTCCCAATAAATGCCAATAATTTTGAGCTGAAGCTTGGTCTGATTCAAATGGCGAGAGAACACATTTAGAGGAACTCCACTTGAAGATTTGCACAAGCATATCCATTCCTTCCTGGAAATTTGTAGAACAGTAAAAATAAACAAAGTCTCTTCGTATAAGATTGTTTCCTTTTTCTGTACAGGATAAGGTGAAGGATTGACTGGAGTCACTGTTAATAGGAATCATAACTTGAAGGAAATCTAAAACATAGACATCCAACGAGTGGAAGCGAATCGTTCCAAATCCCATTAGAAAGAACACAACAATTACAGTCTAAATAGAAATGATTATGCATATATTATAAATTACTACATGCTACTTATAAATGAATAAACAAGGGAGACTACAAAATACTATGAATTTGTATCATATCTAGTAGCAGTGGATAATAGAAACATGCACATTTCTAAATTCAGATCCTAACAGGTATCAAAAACCAACCACAATGTGCATATCGTTGGATAATTTATTCCTCCTCGATTTGTTTTATATTAAAAAAGGTATATAAAAATGTTAAGTTATTCACATTTTCTCACTAATTTGCTCCCTAAAAATGGGAATTGAAATTATATATATACACACACATATATTCAAAATATTAAAAAGTGGATTTTTTCCCCTACATATGAAAATTTCTGATCCTGTTACCATATATCCGAAGCCTATCATATAGACTTACTACTCGATCGTGTAGCAACGAGTAATTGAGTAACTATCGTATAGTAAACTCGGAACTCCATCGTGTAGTCTCTCTATGTTATTGTTTAGTAAAACACTTTTACTTGATAGCCTTTCTGTGAGATCAATCTGAATGAATTATCAACTTGATTTTTGGAAAACCATTTTCCTTTTATCTCGCAGTTACCATAACTATTTTAAAAACCTCCCACTCAATTCGGTTTTTAAAGAAAAGGATAATTATCATATAATTAATATATTATAAATAAATATGATAACCAACTTATCATATTATATTTATAACATATAGTTTTAATATTTCATCATATGAAACATATAAACCATAGTTCTTTTTCTATATTATAGTATTTAATATAAATCATATTTATATTAATTTCTCCAATTAATGTATCTAATACATCATATCAATTATATCACATATAATTGAATTAATTTAATTATATCACATATAACTAAATTTTCTCTAGTTAATTTGAACACTTGAAATTAACCCAAATTTTGATTCTCAACTTGTACCCATTGAGTTACCAAGAGCACCTTATGGACCTGTAGTTTGAAGCTCCAACGATATGTGAATAACTGACTAACTATCTAATCACGAGATCCACCATCCCCTAACTGCTGGTCACTTCACTAAAGACCGAAAGTTGCATTCTTCGTACTACAGATATATTTATGTGTCTATTGGATATAACCAATAAACAGTGTGATGACCCTTCACAAATCGCTCGTAAGTACAGTTGGGTCAATTTACCGTTTTACTCCTGTAGTTACATCTAATGTCTTAAGTACCACTGATTTCTCTAATGAACAATAACTCACAGTCCTACTATGACGGAGTCCTCTCTTCCTAAGAGAGGGTGTGGCCACTATGTTCAAGACTCGGAATCACCTCTCAAGGGAGCAATTTATCTACTTACCTCTACTTTAGGAAAGGAGTGAATTCCTTCTTGTGTAGTTGAATTCCTAGCTCCCCAATCAGACGAATCCCCAAAATGGTAGGTTTGTTGAGTTGGCAATCTGTGTTGGGTTTTATGTCCTAAAAACTCGCAGTTTGTAAAATAGTAAATATTTTCTATTATCAATATACTTGTTATTGATTTCATAAATTGTATGAAAGTCTAAATTCAATAAACTAAGACCCATGACTATTGTATGAGTACTTGAACTTTATGTGGAGACATAAGAGTGGATCGGGTTCAAGTAAATAGTCAAAATGATCTATGGTACATGAATGAGATTGGGTACCTTATTCTGGTAACACCATTAGATGCGGCCTACTTTGTAATTGTTACAAAGAGTTGTAAAGTGCTACATACGATGTGATCCTAATTCGTACATGTTATGACATGAGAAGTGGGGGCGTCCTATGGAATGAGTTTGCATAAGATCAGGACCAAGAAATAAGTCACTCTTACTTTATAACGCTGTTTACTATTTAAGACTGACTAGTTCACCTAGATGACCTAGATAACACGATCTTAATCCTAAGCTAACTATGAACTTCTGTTTATTCGGGATTGCCCTTAGATTTACATAGTTAAGGGTTGGCTCAATAGCGCCGGCTCAATAAGACTCCCATTTCAGGGGTAAGATCGGATAGATAGTTGAGGACATAGAGTGCAAGACGGAGTTCACGCCTACCCGATTTAGGGATAAGAGAAAGGTTGTCTCTCAAGTACTGAATCCAAAGGGCCTAACCCTCTCACTGAGCTGAGAGAGTTTGGTTTAGTGATTGGATCACAAATCAATTGCTCATTAGAGGATCAGTAGGGACTTGAGGAATAAGACGTAATCTCGGGGGTAAAACAGATATTTGACCCAGCCGTTATTACGAAGAACTTGTGAAGGGTCGACTTGCTGATTATGGTTAAATCATGTGGACATAATATATCTAAAGTGAGGGAGTGAAACTATGGGCTTTAGTGGAGTGACCCATTAGTTAACGAATGGGGATTAATTTAGTCTAATGAGTTTAGTCAATTAATCTCGGATCGTTGGAGCCCATGATCTGTAGGTCCGTAAGGTCCCCCTACTAGCTCATAACGGACTATCTCTAGAATAGCGTGATAAGTTAATTTGCATCGTTCAAATTAGAATTAAGGGAATTAGTAATTATATGAGATATAATTCATGTTTAATTTGAGTATTAAATGAAATAGGAGAATTTATATATATATATGTATGTATGTATATGTATGTATATATATGTATGTATGTATGTATCTATATATATGTATGTATGTATATATATATGTATGTATGTATGTATGTATGTATATATATATGTATGTATGTATGTATGTATGTATATATATATATATTATAAATGTGATTTAAATATATAAAGATGAATTTGTGTTAAAATTAATTTAATATTTGATATTAAATTGATTAAGTTTTATTTAATAATTAATTTATGAAATTAATTAATTTTTATTTTTTAAAAATCAAAATAGATTTATTAAAATCAAAATTTTGATTTTATGATAAAATTGAAAAGAGAGAAAAAAAATACAAAACACTAAATGGAAAAAAGAGTTTTTTCATTATCCATCTTTGTAGTTGTTCAGACATGAAGCATTTTCTTTGGCTTTGTCTTCTCCAAACATGAGCTGCAAATCATGTAACTCTTTTATTTGCATGTTGATCTGTAATATAATGAAGAGATTGGAGTAAAAATTGGGCATGCAATTTATAGAGATTTTGAGAGAAAATTTGGTTTGAAGAAAGAGTTCTTCAATTGGTCTTTTACAGTGAGCATTTCTTCTTCTATCCTTGATTCAAGCTTGTTTTGAGTCCCACAACCCAATCTAGAGCACCAAGAGAATACTGAGGAAGATCTTGAGGTGGTCTACAACAAGATTTGGAGAAGATAGCAGCTGGTGAAGGAGCTTTGAAGAAGTTTTACAAGAGGTATGTCTTTAAACTCACTTGTTTCTGCAAAAGCATGCTTTATATTTTGCCAAAATTAGTGAATTTGAGTGTTTAGATGATCTTTGTGCTTCCACTACTGTTGATACAATCTACAATTGGTATCAAAGCATCAAATAAGCATTCAATTCGGTTTAATTTTGGTTTGGTGGGTGTTTTATATGAGAAATATGAAACTGGTTCACTAATATGGTTTTTTGAGTTTTGGCTGTTTAATTCTCATTAGTTTCTGATTTAAATTTGTAATTGGCTCTTGTTTGATAAGCGTATATGTGTTAGCAAGAGTCTATAATTTATTTGAAGTCATTAGAGTTGAAATTAAGATGTAATTGAAGAAACAAGTGAAGGAGGCCGAGCTGCTGTACCAGTTTTTTAGCTTCTGCTCAGAATCGTTGTTGAGTTTCCAGTTGCTAAACGATCGTCTAGCTTTAGATCCTACACGATGTGAAGAAAAGCTAGACGATCGTATAGCAATGGGCACTGGTCGTTGTGATGTTGAATTCTAAACGATCGTGTACTTGCGGGAGCTAAACGATGCGTTCAATTTGCTATACGATAGCACTAAGCGATCATTTAGTTTTGGCGTGGGAACTAAATGATACGTTGAATTTACTATACGATGGTACTATGCGATCTTTTAGCAAAGTTACGCGCTAAGTGATGCGATGAAGTACTACACGATAGTGTTGAGCGATCGTTTAGATGCGAAGCTAAGTGATCGTGTAGACGAAGTGCTAAGCGATGCGTTGAAGTTTTTATGCGATGGAAGTAAATGATTGCTTACCTATGAAATGCTAAGCGACGCGATGAAGTTCTATATGATGAAGTTAAGCGATCGTTTAGCTACGGTGGATACTAAACGATGACATGATGCGCTAGACGATGGTGTTAAGTGATCGTTTGGTTCTATACGATAGAACGAAGCGATAGTTATGCAATAGCTATACGATAGCTAAGCGATGGAGTCGAGCGATCGTGTAGTTCTATACGATAGAGCTAAGTGATCGTTTAGCTTCAACAGTCACTAAGCGATCGTGTTGTTTTATGCGATAAAGCTAAACGATCGTTTAGTTGAGGCAAACACTAAGCAATCGTGTAGTCCTTCCACAACACAAGGCGATGGAGCAAGACGATAATCTTCAACGCTATACGAATGGCCTTTGCAAGATTTTGAGTTGGACCGAGAGTAGCCGGTTCGACCGATTTTCTTAAGGTCCAATCTGGTTCAGCCTTAAAATGTTTTGGCTGGTCCAGTTTAGACTTTAATGGTCCGGTTCAGACTCATCTAGTCCGGTTCAAGATGCTTGGGTTCGATTTGGAGCGGTTCAAAGATGATTTTGAAGCTGATTGTAATAGTTAGGCTTCTGTATGCTTGTTTTGCCAAAACTAAAACCATATCAGTCTAGGTTTAATTATTTATGCATTTGATGTATCACCCTGGAAGTGACCTCCCTACGGAAAGTATTTTTTTAGCTTAAATCTAGATTTCGGTGAATAAGAGGAAGTTGTTCAAACATAAGTCTATTATACGATAAATAGATTTCAACTACCATGTCTCTACATAGTTTACACCGTGAGATTCATATGACGCTTCGTGTCACCCTGAAAGTGGCCTCCCTACGAAGAGTGTTTTGATTGAGTCAATATCAAGGTAAACAAAGGAAGTAATTCATAGTAAGTGGGTGAAAGATATGTGTCAATATATCCTATGGTCTCCTCCATTAGTCTGAACTGTGAGATTCTTATGTTACGCCTGTTGGTTATCTTTAAGCGGCCCTTTGCTAGTCGTTTAGCGACGGCTATCCCACGGAGGGTTGTAACATAGGATTCAGAATAACCCAGGCTTCAGTAAAATGAATAGGGTTTTATAGTTCCGTCTTGGATATTGTCTTCTATTTTGGAGGCAAGTTCATACCGTTCTATAAGATCTGAAAATGGCGGGTCATACTTACAAGAATTACTAAGTTGTTAGTAAAGATCTTAACCGAAAATGATAACTAAACGACTATAGGAATAAGAGTTATTTCGGGGATAGTGTTTGGTCAAAATTGTTTGTTTTAGGAGTATCTGACTACCCCACGGTAGCACATATTTTGACTCACTAAAATATCGTTGCAAATAAATAATGGTTATGGGTACATTATTACTTTTTGCTAAAATTTGATTTTGGATTTAGTTACAATTTGCTAATTAGAATTTGTTTGAATTTTATCAGCATGTCGAATTCTAGAATACTCACTTTCGATATTATTAACAATAAAATAAAATCAACAAACAAATTACTAGCGGTTGATTACACCAACAGAGTTTTAACAGAGGATTGTCCTCTATCTCCCAACTCATATAAAATTATGAATTATGTAGATGAGAATGCTGAATTTGAACAACAAGATAAACATGATTTACTTGTTATCGAAGCATGTTTAGTGGAAAACGATAAAATCTGGATAATTGATTTAGGTGCCGCTAATCATATATATACTATCTCATAGAAAACAAGTTCTTGGAGACAGCTGACAGAAGGTGAAACTTAAGGTAGGGACTGGGGAGATTGTTTCAGCCAAAGTAGTGGGAGATATGAAGTTATTTATAGGAAATAAGTACATTTATTTGAAAAATGTATATATTCCTTCGATGAAAAGGAATCTAATTTCTGTCTCTTGTTTGCTAGAACAAAATTATAAAGTTTATTTCGAAAATGATGAAGTATTAATCAAAATGGGAAATAGACAGATTTGCTCTACAAAATTAGAAAATAACTTGTACATGTTAAAACCAATTGAGGTCAAAGCTGTTTTGAACATAGAGATGCTTAAAACTGCTGGGACTCATGAGAAAAGAAAGATTTCTCCAAATGTTTATCTTTGGCACTTGAGACTGGGTCACATAAATCTCAACAGGATTGAGAGATTGGTTAAGAACGGTCATCTAAATAAGTTGGAAGACAGTTCATTATCACCATGTGAGTCCTGTCTTGAGGGTAAAATGACAAAGAGATCTTTTTCTGGAAAAGGTCTTAGAGCCAAAGAAACCCTAGAGTTGATTCACTCAGACCTTTATGGGCCTCTAAATGTTAGAGCAAGAGGAGAGTATGAATACTTCACCAGTTTTATAGATGATTATTCCAGGTATGGGCGTGTTTACCTAATGTGCCAAAGGTCTGAAACTTTTGAAAAGTTCAAAGAATATAAGGCTGAGGTTGAAAACCAATTAGGTAAAAAGATTAAAACACTTCGATCGGATCGAGGTGGTGAGTGTATGGACATAGAATTCCAGAACTATTTGATAGAACATGGAACTCAGTCTCAACTCATAGCCCCTGGCACACCTCAGCAGAACGGTGTGGCAGAGAGGAGAAACAAAACCTTGTTGGACATGGTTCTTTCCATGATGAGTTACTGATAACGGGCAAAAATGCATGTTATCATAGTGCTAAGTTCTTAAACAATGTTGGATTACATTGATAGAATATGTTAAATTGCGTCCATTAAGCATAAATTCTATAATATTGCGGTTGCATGCGTCCAACGCATTAGAGCAGTTGATCTTTATATTTTTGTGCAGAATAATACGTTAAAGCAATGCAAAAAATGCGATCATAGGAATACATCGGTTGAGCGCAACTTCACCGCAAGACTTTGTGTTGATCGTGCTCGCAAACATCCACCCAAGAAGAATCACCGCAACATGGTGGACGCATCCGGACGAAAGGACAATTAAGATCGATGGGATAGAAATCTGACGGCAGTCGAATCCAAATTAAGTTGACAGCCGATAACGGTCACAAAGTACATCCAGCTTTATTGGTGACAATTATTCGGCGCATCAGTCAGGAATTAAAGCTGTCCCATCTGTACAACCAGGAAAGAGAAGCCGCCTTTTACCTTTGATGCCCTATAAATACCAAGTGCATTCTTCAGAGAAGGGGCTAAGCAGTCAATTCCCTCACCACCATTACAAGTTCACACCTCTGTTCATAGTATTCTTTTCCACATTACGGTGGAGCTAGATAAGAGTGGTGACGCCGGAGATCATCAAAGGCGGTTCAAGAAAGAACCTTGGGGCGTAAGAGCAGAGAGCGAGCTGACTCTCGCGAAAGCGAGAATATCTTTAGAGCACGAGTAGAAACAGTGTAACACCTGGCAGCAAGAAATTGCTCCAGGCTCTTTACTATACTTGCATTGTTATTCTGTACTTCATCTTATACTTCATCTTATATCTATTCAATGGAAGTTCTATTTCTACATCTGCTCACTCTCTTAATACGCTTGAGTAGTTAAACTAGTTGAATGGGTTGAGAGGAAGCTAAGCTAGGAAGTTCATTGCTTGATTGTCTTGTTTTATGCTATGCAGAATACCCCTTTAGAGTTACTCGAGAGAAAATCTAAAGAAAGAACCTAATGTATCGAGAGAGCTAGGTTAGAATCTGACTTGAAAGAACAAGATTAGGCTTGCATAAACAAGAAATAGGAACTTAGAGATAAGCTCTATTTGTCAACTTGCATCGCATGTGTCCTAGGAATAGGAGTGATATTATGTGGTAGAATATTTGTGTGAATGTCATGTTGTCATCTCATAAATAGAGATAGAGGTTTATGTGTAAACCCTGTAGATTTATCGCATATTTATCGCATGCATTCTAGCCTTAGGAGCCGTGGCATTCACGCCGAGAGGTGGTTTACCATTGTATGCATGTTACATGATCGCAAGGCATGAATGCATCCTAGGGAGTGTTAGCCAAAATCCTTCTCAATCCGTTCACCGTATATTCATCGTATTTTCAATTTACCAAGTCTTTTCGAACTCTGCCGCATTTGTTATTATTTTCATTAACGCAACAACAACCCAACACTTATTTCTTTAAACGGTTACCGTAAGTTTTCATAAAAATCTCCAACACAACTATTTTCACAAGTCCCTGTGTTCGACCCTAGACTTACCAGGAAACTTAGAGGAATTTACACTTGGATTCCATTGGGGAAACTTGAGTGCACAACACTATCCATCAACACATATCATCCATATTTTCCACACCTCATAAATTCAAGCATCAAGTTTTTGGCGCCGTTGCCGGGGACTTCGGCAAAATAGTTGTTAACGGTAATTTTTGTGATCTCTTTGCAGTACTCTCAATCTCTGGCGAACTACGACCCGGAGATTGAGAGAAAATTTCGAAGGAGACTAAGAAACCGCCAACAACAACCACAATTCGATAAAGAAGAGATGGCGGAGCAACCTAGGAATGAAGCACCAAACAACAACAATGTCATGGCAAATCCAATTCTGTTGGCAAACGCTCGCAATAGGCCCATTAAGGACTATGCATCGCCAAACCTCTACGATTTCTCTCTGGGAATCATGAGGCCCGCCTTAGACGAAAGTAGATTTGAAATGAAATCGGTGATGCTGCAGATGATCCAGGCTGCAAGATAATTCGAAGGAAGGCATGGCGAGGATCCGCACGCCCACCTCCGAAGTTTTATAGAAATCTACAATACTTTTGTGTTCCCAAATATCTCAACCGAGGAAGTTCAACTAACTCTGTTTCCCTTTTCTTTGTGTGATCAGACGAGGAATTGAGCATACTCTCTCGAACCGGGAGAGATAACTTCGTGGGAACAAGTGGTAGAAAAGTTTATGAAGAAGTATTTTCCACCAACTGAGAATGCTAGGAGAAGAAAATTAATAATAAATTTTGAACAAGAAGATGATGAATCGCTCAGCGATGCTTGGGCGAGGTTCAAGCGGTTGGTAAGAGACTGTTCACATAATGGATTACCAAACTGCCTATAAATGGAGATTTTCTACCAAGGATTGAATCCCTCTTTGCAGACCGCTGCCAATGCGGCAGTCGTTGGTGGTTTGCTCGACAAAACCATACGAGAAGGCTAAGAGTATACTTGATCGCATTTCCAAAAATCATGAGGATTGGAGGGAAAGCGATCAGAGATTTAGAGTCAAAGAAAACGACGCAAATAAAGGGGCCATCGCATCCCTGCAAAATCAAATGACTGCGATGATGAGTTTAATACAAAGAATCGCAATTAATAATGCGGGAGCGAAAAAAGGGCAGGTCAGCATAATTACGCAGACGAACGCAAGTTGTGTCCTTTACTGTGATGCTCACCCGATGGAGGAATGCCCAACAGACCCGCAATCGGTATGCTTCATGAGAGATAATCCCTTTTCCAATACATACAACCCCGGGTGGAGAAACCACCCCAATTTTGCTTGGAAGAATCAACAACAAAATTTTCAACCTACGGCGCAAAAAGAAGGGTCACTAAGATTCTTTCAACGCAACAACGGTCAACCGAGCAATCATGCAAGTAGCTCACAACAACCACCGCAATCCTCTTCTTTTGAGAGCCTATTGAAGCAATATATAGAGAAAAATGAGACGGTGCTTCAAAGTCAGGCCATGTCCATCTGCAATCTTGAAATACAGATGGGTCAGATTGCGAATGAGCTGAAAAATAGACCGTAAGAAGCGTTGTCGAGCTCAACTGAGCTCCCTCACAATGCTGGGGGTAATGGGAAGGAACAATACTTAGTAGTCTTATTGCTAAGTGACGACATGACTGCGGAAGTAGGGGAGAAGCGCATTGTGACCAACTTGAATGTGGTGATAACCGAAGACCCGCTGACCTGTAGTTTGGAGAAACCCGAGAAAATAGACCTTGAAGTTGCGTCCACCCTTAAGCCTCTAGATTTTGAGATAGAAGAAGTCTAACCACCAGTAACTCCGCAAAGATTGAAAGAGGAACAAATTGAGGAAGAAAATATCGCAATAGTGGCTGCAACACAAAATGCTATGATCCCACCTTAAATGGGCAACTCGGAAATCTTCACGATCCCATGCTCTATTGGAGGGACCTTCAGTGGCCAAGCACTATGCAACCTTGGGGCAAGTATAAACATAATGTTGTTGTCAATCTTCAAACAATTGAATGCCGACACACTTACGCCCACAAGTTTCTCCTACTCGTAGACAGATCTCGAGTACATTCTGAAGGAGAGTTAAAAAATGCCACAATTTCAATCGATAAATTCATCCTACCGGCAGACTTCCTCATTTTGGATTATAAAGTGGACGAAGATGTGCCCATCATATTGGGATGACCATTCCTTTCAACCGATCGCGCTCAAATTGATGTGCGCAAGGGGGAAATCACAATGAGCATTCATGAGGAAAACCTCCAGATTAAGGCGGTAAAGATTCCAGAGGACAAAGAAAAGAGAGAGAAGCCACCATGGATGTGAACAAACCAGTTGGAAATAAGAGGTCCCTGCGTTATCAAATGATCGTAACCTCTCAGGGACGCAAGTTTTAGGAAACATCGATTCTTCAACTTTTCTCCACTACTCAGAATCTTTACTATCTTTTTAATGAAAATCTATCTTTTCATTTTTTAGTACTATTTCTACAAAAAAAAAAAAGAAAAGAAAAACATTTTCTTTTGTTTAAAATAATTTGACCCTCTCTTTGTTTTTCTTACAACGAGTGAGGCACTGGATTGCGGGAACGTACGCAAATCAACACTTATCTTATACCATCACCGCAACCCGACGAAGAAGGATCGCCGCAAGTTGGATGCATCAATACAATGCGGGCAACAATACTAAATTTGGGGGTGTACTCTTCCTTATCTTGACTTCAAATTTTGCGCTATCACATTACATATTATTTTTCAAAGTTTATCATTGCATCCTCCTTGATTACTGCAATCATATCACTAGTAGATAACTTTAGTAGTTTACCGTATGTTGTTCTTTGCCAAGTATGATTTCAATGATGAAAAATATGATTCTATCTCTTTTGTATATACTAGAGTCAACGTAAATATTAGGATACTCATCTCATGAAATATTTCTCGAAGTTAGGGGGTTGCTAGCTTTCTTTCAAACTCTCTTTACAATGCATTTTTTTGACCATCGCATGACTTATTTTAATCTTTTGGCAATGAAGACATTGCCGCATTTTAAATTTGGGGGTGGGGTATTTGTTTTCGACCTTGCTACAAAAAAAAAAAAAAGATGATTTTTGAGAATAACAACTCCATTGTCAATGCAATGGGAAACCCATGATTGATAAGAGTTAAGTTGTGAATGACACTTACCCGTAGACAAATGTTCGCATGACACACGTGGGGGCAAGCCAAAGCGAAAGTAAGTCACCAGGATCAATGCATAAATGAATGACTGCAACTCCACTGTCAAATTGGTATGAGTTTAGTCTGAGGAAGAGTTCATCGTTCGTAGTTGGATGTCCGCATGACACCCATGGGGGCAAGTCAAAACAAAGGCAAAGCACTCGGATCAGCGCAAGGTCAGAAAAAAAATAGAAATGAAGAAAATTTTTATTCAAGGATAAATCATTTGATACCCTGGTGGTAAATTTTCTTTTTGAAATAAATCATGCGATGTTCCGAAATTCAGTAAAGTTCTTTTGAAAGTTAAGCTTGCAATCCCTAAGTCTTAGAAATATTTTAGAAAAATATTTGAATAAGACTTAAGGAAATTCTAGTATATAGGATCTAAAACGAAGTATCCTTGAGAAATATAGGAAAGAAAACTTTGCGGTTAACTTGTTAAAGGAATCTTTAACTTATGCTTGAGGACAAACATTGTTTAAATTTGAGGGTGTGATAACGGGCAAAAATACACGTTATCATAGTGCTAAGTTCTTAAACAATGTTGGATTGCATTGATAGAATATGTTAAATTACGTCCATTAAGCATAAATTCTATAATATTGCGGCCGCATGCGTCCAACGCATTAGAGCAGTTGATCTTTATATTTTTGTGCAAAATAATGCGTTAACGCATTGCAAAGAATGCGATCATAGGAATACATCGGTCGAGCGCAACTTCATTGCAAGACTTTGCGTTGATCATGCTCGCAAACATGCACCCAGGAAGAATCACTGCAACTTGGTGAGCGCTTCTGAACGAAAGGACAATTAAGATCGATGGGACAGAAAGTTGACGATAGTCGGATCCAAATTAAGTTGACAGTCGATAACGGTCACAAAATACATCCAGCTTTATCGGTGACAATTATCCGACGCATCAGTCAGGAATTAAAGCTGTCCTATCTGTACAATCAGGAAAGACAAGCTGCCTTTCATCTTTGATGCCCTATAAATACCAAGTGCATTCTTTAGAGAAGGGGTTAAGTAGTCGATTCCTTCACCACCATTACAAGTTCACACCTTTATTCATAGTTTTCTTTTCCATTTTACGGCGGAGCTAGAGAAGAGTGGTGACGCCGGAGATCGTCCAAGGCGGCTCGAGAGAGAACCTTGGGACATAAGACCAGAGAGCGGACTGACTCTCGCGAAAGCGAGAATATCTTTAGAGCACGAGTAGAAACAGTGTAACACCTGGCATCAAGAAATTGCTCTAGGCTTTTTACTATATTTGCATCGTTATTTTGTATTTCATCTTATATCTATTCAATGGAAGTTCTATTTCTACATCTGCTCACTCTCTTAATACGCATGAGTAGCTAAACTAGTTGAATGGGTTGAGAGGAACTAAGCTAGCATGATCTAGGAAGTTCATTGCTTGCGATTGTCTTGTTGTATGCTAAGCAGAATACCCCTTTAGAGTTACTCGAGTGAGAATCTAAAGAAAGAACCTAATGTCTCGAGAGAGCTTGGTTAGAATCTGACATGAAAGAGCAAGATTAGGCTTGCATAAACAAGAAATAGGAACTTAGAGATAAGCTCTATTTGTCAACTTGCATCGCATGTGTCCTAGGAATAGGAGTGATATTATGTGGTAGAATATTTGTGTGAATGTCATGTTGTCATCGCATAAATAGAGATAGAGGTTTATGTGTAAACCCTGTAGATTTATCGCATATTTATCGCATGCGTTCTAGCCTTAGGAGCTGTGGCATTCACGCCGAGAGGTGGTTTACCATTGTATGCATGTTGCATGATCGCAAGACATGAACGCATCCTATGGAGTGTTAGCCGAAACCCTACTCAACCCGTTCACTGCATATTCATCGTATTTCCCGTTTACCAACTCTTTTCGAACTCTGCCGAATTTGTTATTATTTTCATTAACGCAACAACAACCCAACACTTATTTATTTAATCGGTTACCGCAAGTTTTCATAAAAATCTCTAACGCAACTATTTTCACAAGTCCCTGTGTTCGACCCTGGACTTACCAGCAAACTCAGAGGAATTTACACTTGGATTCCGCTGGGGGAAACTTGAGTGCACAACGTTATCCATCAACACATATCATCCATATTTTTCACACCTCATAAATTCAAGCATCACTTACGCTCAATTACCAAAGTCTTTTTGGGCACACGCAATTGAGACTGCGGTGTATATTTTGAACATAGTTCCCTCGAAAAGCGTTTCTAAAATGCCTTACGAGTTCTGGATGGGACGTAAAGAAAATTTACGCCACTTCAGGATTTGGGGTTGTTCAGCACATGTGTTGGTGCAAAATCCTAAAAAGCTGGAACACCGTTCAAAAGTATGACTATTTGTAGGCTACCCAAAAGTAACAAAAGGTGGTTTCCTTTATGATCATTAGGAAGATAAAGTGTTTGTATCAACAAATTAAACCTTCCTAGAGGAAGATTATATAAAGAACCATCAACCTCACTGTAATCTAGTAATAGAAGAAATATCTAGAGAAACGACAAATGCATCAACAAGAGTTATTGATCGAGCAAGTCCTTCAACAAGAGTTGTTGATAGAGCAGGTCCATCAAGAGTTGTTGATGAAACTGATACTTCACATCCTTCTCAAGAGTTGAGAATGCCTCATCATAGTGGGAGGGTTGTGCAACAGCCTGATTGGTACATAGGTTTAACAGAAACTCAAGTCATCATACCAGGTGATGGTTTAGAGGATCCATTGTGTTTTAATCAAGCAATGAATGATGTGGACAAAGACATATGGATTAAAGCCATGGACCTTGGAATGGAATCTATGTATTTCAATTCTATCTGGGATCTTGTAGATCAACCTGAAGGGGTAAAACCCATCGGTTATAAATGGATCTACAAGTGAAAATGAGACCAAGTTGGTAAAGTACAAACCTACAAAGTTAGACTTGTGGAAAAAGGGTTTACCCAAAGAGATGGGTTAGATTTTGAAGAAACCTTCTCTTCACTTGTCGTGATAAAGTCTATTAGAATACTCTTATCCATAGCCACATTTTATGATTATGAAATATGGAAAATGGATGTCAAGACAGCTTTTCTGAATGGCTATCTTGAAGAGAGTATCTATATGTCTCAACCAGAAGGGTTTATACAGAAAGGTCAAGAGCAAAAGGCTTTCAAGCTTAATCGATCCATTTATGGATTAAAAAGATGGACAATCAAACTGATTTCTCGATTCAATAGAAGCCCAAAGAAATCGTTTTGGACCTTGGATTCCACCCGGAGGCAAGGGTAGGCAGAAGACAAGCTTTTAGATCCTGGAATATAAGATTTGATGCTGCGATCAAATCTTATGGCTTTGAACAAAATATTGACGAACCCTGTGTCTACAAGAAAATCGTCAACAAATATGTCGCTTTTCTGGTGTTGTATGTTGATATACTCATTGGGGATGAGGTAAAATATCTAGCTGACGTTAACAGATGGTTGGCTTCACAATTCCAAATGAAAGATTTGGGAGAAGCACAGTATGTCCTTGGAATCCAAATAGTTCATAATCGCAAGAATAGAACATTGGCATTATCTTAAGAATCTTATATAGACAAGATGTTGAGGAGATGAATCGGATTCCATATGCATCTGCAGTTAAGAGTTTGATGTATGCAATGTTGTGTACTTGTCTCGATATATGCTATGGCGTAGGAATTGTCAACAGATTTCAGTCCAATACTGGTCATGAACATTGGACTACTGTTAAAAACATTCTTAAGTATCTTCAGAGAACGAGAGATTATATGCTCGTGTATGGTCTTAAGGATCTGATCCTTACTGGATATACTGATTCTAACTTTCAAATGATATTGATTCAAAGAAATCAACTTCAAGGTCAGTATTCACTCTTAACGGAGGAGCAATTGTGTGGAGAAGCTAAGTTGTATTGCGGACTCCACAATGGAAGCTGAGTATGTAGCTGCAAGCGAAGCAGCAAAAGAAGCAGTATGGCTCAGAAAGTTCTTGACAGATCTGGAAGTAGTTCATAATATGCACCTACCTGTCACTCTCTATTGTAACAATAGTGGAGCAGTTGTAAATTCAAAGGAACCATGAAGCCATAAAAAGGGAAAGCATATCGAACGGAAGTACCATCTCATCATGGAGATTGTACACAGAGAAGATGTCATTGTCACTCAGATTGCTTCCCCAGACAAATTAGCTGATCCATTTACGAAGACCCTCTTGGCTAAAGTGATCGAGGGTCACCTAGTAGGACTAAGTCTATGAGTTTTGTATCACTAGGGCAAGTGGGAGAATTTATGGGTATTGTAATGCCCTAGTTTATTGTATTTGTACATTTTATTCTCTTCCTGTAAACTCAATATCTTTGTATATATTGATCCACTGAAGTTTTAGTCCAAGTGGGAGTATTGTCGGGTTTTATGTCCTAAAAACTTGCAGTTTGTAAAATCAGACTTTTTCTATTATCAATATACTTATTATTGATTTCATAAATGGTACGAAAGTCTAAATCCAATAAACTAAGACCCATGACTATTGTATGAGTACTTGAACTTTATGTGGAGTCATAAGAGTGGATCGGGTTAGAGTAAATAGTCAAAATGATCTATGGTACATGAATGAGGTTGGGTACCTTATTTTGGTAACACCATTGGATATGGCCTCTCTGTAGTTGTTACAAAGAGTTGTAAAGTGCTACATACGATGTGATCCTAATTCGTACATGTTATGACATGAGGAGTGGGGGCATCTTATGCAATGAGTTTGCATAAGATCAGGACCAAGAAATAAGTCACTCTTACTTTATAACGCTGGTTACTATTTAAGACTGACTATTTCACCTAGATTACCTAGGTAACTCGATCTTAATTCTGAGCTAACTATGGGCTCTTGTTTATTTGGGATTGCCTTTAGATTTTCATAGGTGAGGGTTGGCTCAATAGCGCCGACTCAATAAAACTCCCATTTTAGGGGTAAGACTGGATAAACAGCTAGGGACATAGGGTACAAGATGGAGTTCACGCCTACCCGATTTAGGGATAGGAGAAAGGTTATTCTCTCAAGTATTGAATCTAGGTCTTGAACAAGGGGCCTGTAAATAATAAAAATTTTATATCTTTATCTATTATAAAAATGAATGATGCGCTAAGATTCAAGTTAATGAAAGAATGGTTAGTGCTCAATGCACTCAAGTTGCTTTGTGATAAAGATATTGCGATACTACGTTCTAAATGTATGCGATGATTATGATAGGCTGCGTAGTATGCATTCATGTAGTGCATGTCACAAGTTTTCTTGCGCTGGAACCAAGTATAATTCCAACGCAAGTTTCTCAGAGTGATCTGAGGTCGAACACGGGGATTGTTGTGATTAATGTGATACTAATGTGGTAAATGCGACCGGTTACAATAAAGAATAATAATAGGATGTGCAGAAAAGTAAATTGCGATGGTAAATAAAGTGCGGTAAAGTAAATTGCCGTGAAATAAATTGCAGTGATAAAATAAATGACTAAACTATTAATGATACAGGTTGAGAACTGGCTGTGAAATTGTGCAAAAGAGTTTAATGAATACGGTGACAAGTCTTGCGAATGAATCGGAAAGAGAATGGGTTGAGGGAAAGGACATCGCAAGTTCGCCAATCTTTTTGAGGATGCAACTAAGGTTCCGCTTTCCCTTGGCTTACACCTTTCAGTGATCGGTCGTGCTCCCATATGTCTATGGTGAAACAGGGATGAACGTTATGAACGCAAGGTTGTTTCCATCTTTGAAAATGCTTCTTGCTTTAGTTAATACATTCTTCCAACCTTCTTTCGATAGGCGAAATAACATCTTCACTTCTGCTCTCACAGGTGAAGATGCCGTCGAGCATGCTTTAGCTAAACTTAGCCGATTACCTTAACAAGGATTAACTCACTCGCTTAATCCTTCCCCTTTACCCAGGGGATTAGTGACACATGATGGAGAAAATGGATGATGAATGTGTGGAAAAGAATAGAGAAATGACAATGATTATGATAATGATATTAAAATCTAAAGATCAGCGTTTGATACAAATGGTGAATGAAAGATTGAAGATAGATGAACACAGTGGATGAATGGAAGAATAAAAACAAATACGGAAAGAGTGTCAATGTCTTGACACAGATCCCGATCGAAGATGTTGTGCTTGCCGGCGTGTGGAAGAAATGGAGTAGAAAGCTTCCCTCTCAGGCTTGCTTCCAGGTAGAAGTGACCTCTCGCACAGAGCTTCTTCTACGGGAATGGAAATAATTTCTTACTCGGAGACTTACCTTTCAGTCTTGTCTCGTCATTCTCCCAGATTTTCTCTGGATTGTCTCTTCAGACCAGCCTTTCTAACATTGAATTTGAGGAAGCTATTTATAGACCTTGGCTCCTATATTAGTGGTCCCACTTTGAAAATCTGATAATTCCTGCCATGACATATTGGAAATGTCCGCTCTGCTCCATGATCAATTTGTCAGAATCGTACAACAGAAAAGCTATACACTTGTTAGAATTCCATGCGAATGCATTGCTCTTCTCATCTTCGTCCGATCGCTGCATGCAGTGTAATTGTTTTGATCTCTTATCGATTGCCGCATGCAGTGGAAATGCGTTGATCGCTTGAATCCATGATCGATCATCGCATGCATTGCAATTGCGTTGATCTTTTCCATTCTTGATCGATTGTCGCATGTTGTGTGGATGCGTTGTTCATTTTTGTCCTTGAGTGGCTATCGCATGCGGTGACCTATTTCCTGCAAAACAAAGACTTGGACATTCCATTTCACCATCGCAATGGGGTTAGCGGGTGTGTTCACGATACTTTACAATTTTCGTATTTCTAAGTCAATTTCTATACTGTCGATGCAACTTTTCCTTCTTTTTGCCGCATAATCTAAATAAAATGGCATAAATAACTTGTATTTCTACAAGTTATCACACCCCCAAATTTAGATATATGCTTGTCCTCAAGCATATCTTCGACTAAGGCAATTCAGCTCAACTTCTATCCTAACTTTATGTCGGTCGGCTACTCCGAATGCTCCACCTCTACATAATTTCTCAACACTGCAAGTTCCTTCCATCTTTTAACATTTCTTCAACATAGTCTACTTTATTCTTATCTAAAACTAACCTCTACCCAAAGATCCCTTCTAGTTTTGAGAAGAATGTTTTACCTCTTCTTGCGAAAACAACGAAGTGCATCTTTTATGCGGTGGCCTAGTTTGCGTCATCGTATAGAGAATGCTAATCATAGTTACACCCTTTGTTTTGGCTTACTCCCACAGGTGTCATGTGAGCATCTAACTTCGGTTGTGTACCAATCTCAACTTCAACTCTAGATCCTTAGCCAAGTTTTACTTTTGCTGGTCAGAGGAGTTGTTTCTTTTATCCTTATTTTCTCTTTTTTTTTTCCTATTGCGTCGATCCTGGAAACCTACCTTCGTTTTGACTTGCTCCCACGGGTGTCATGCGAACATCCAACTACGAGCAGGTTCCTTTCATGACTTAACTCTTATCAGGTTGGGATTTCCCTTGCATTGACAGCAGAGTTTTATGACGTCCTTTCATCTGCTAAGTCATAATTCCCTCAAAAGCTGAAGCAATTCGACTCCCCTCTCCGTGAAGATTTTATCATTTTTTTTCTTTAATCGGACGGGCACAATGTTAAGTATTTAACACAATGCATCCGTTACCGCAAATGAACATTTGCGGAGGACGGGCACAACGTATGCATTAGCGCAACACACCCCTCAACGCAACGCATTTTTGGAGGACGGGCGCACGGTATTTCTACCAGTGCAACACAACCATCGACATAGTGCATTTTTGCAGAGGACGGGCACAGTGTACATACGCGCGCAACTCATCGGTCAACGCAATGCATTTGTGGAAGACGGGCGCAAAGTGTATCTATTAAAGCCAGATACACCCGTCATCGCAATACATACCAGATGTTATTTATGGTATCATCAACATCGCAATGCTTATCCTAAAACCAAGTTGATAAGACCTTGCGGTGTTCATTTTTTTTAATATTCATTCAAAGAATTTAGGTTCAACGCAATACTGAGATAGGAATGTAAATGAATTCAACAAAGCATGAAACTATATTAATGTAAGCAATGAACTAATTTTAATAATGCAATAACAAAGCAATAAACTAATTTATGAAAGCGATAAAGAAAGCAGTAAAGAAAGCGATAAAGAAAGCTGTAAAGAAAGCGATAAAGATAGTGATAGGGATGCTGATTGAAAAAAGTTCTTCAGGGTTACCGCAATCGCATCCGCACAAGCAATCAGTCTTGCTTACCTAAGTCGATGGTCTCCATGCGTCGTTCCACGTCGTTCCACATTGCCCCCACAGTAGGGCTTAATTCGTTGACCATTGACTTTGAATGCACTATTTCCATCCTTGGTTGTTAGCTCCATTGCACCATGGGGAAAGATAGTCTTGATGCGGAATGGCCCAGACCAACGGGACTTCAACTTTCCTGGAAACAATCGCAAACGTGCTTTAAATAAAAGTACTTGTTGACCTACGAAGAACGTCCTCTTGCTTATGCGGTCATCATGCCATTTTTTGGTTTGTTCTTTATAAAGTTTGGCATTTTCGTAGGCATTCATTCGCCACTCGACCAACTCATTCAACTGTAACTTCCGAACTTCCCCCACACTTGAAAGATCAAAATTTAGCTTTTTACTTGCCCACATTGCCTTGTGTTTCAGCTCGAGAGGCAGATGGCAAGCTTTTCCGAAGACCAAGGCATATGAGGACATACCGATTGGAGTTTTGAAGGCATTCCTGTATGCCCATAGTTCTTCATCAAGCTTGGGTGACCAATCTTTCCTGGAGGTACTGACTACCTTCTCCAAGATGGTCTTAATTTCTCTGTTGGAGATTTCTGCTTGCCCATTGGTTTGTGGGTGATATGCAGTTGCAACTCTATGGCTGACATTAAATCTGATTAACAGGTTGGTGAAATGTGTTCCTTCATCGCTAATTAAGGCACGGGGCGTTCCATATCGCGTGAAGATATTTTTCTTGAGAAATTTTGCCACCGTGGCCGTATCGTTTTTAGTGTATGCGATGGACTCAACCCACTTTGAAACATAATCAACCGCAACCAAAATATATTGATGACCCTCTGAAGGCGGAAATGGGCCCATGAAGTCGATTCCCCATACATCAAACAGTTCAATTTCTAAGAACGAAGTCAAAGGAATTTCATCCCGTCTAGACATGTTCCCTGTTCTCTGGCATCTATCGCATTACACAACATGGGCATGGGCGTCCTTGAATAGCGTTGGCCAAAAATAGCCACTCTGTAGGACTTTTGCGGCGTTCCGCTGCCCCCAAAATGTCCTCCATAAGGGGACTCGTGACAAAGTTATAGAATGTGCTTGGTCTCGTGCTCAGGAACGCATCAACGCAGAATATGATTAGGTCTGAGTCGATACAAGAATGGATCATCCCAGAAATAAAATTTGACTTCGTGTCTCAACTTCTTCTTCTACTGGTATGAATAGTCTTCGGGTACTTAGCCGCAAACTATGAAGTTTACAATATCCGCATACCATGGGACATTAACGCATACCGTCATAAGTTTCTTGTCAGTGAATCTCTCTTCAATTTCTTTCTTTTTCTTATGAACCTTGCAATTTTCTAATCGTGATAAATGATCTGTGACTTGGTTCTCAGTGCCCTTCTGGTCTTTGATCTCTAGGTCAAATTCTTGCAGAAGTAGTACCCACCTTATCAGTCTTGGTTTTGCATCTTTTTTCGTCATGAGGTATTTGATCATAGAATGATCAGTATACACCACTACATTTGATCCAAACAGGTACTGTCGAAATTTCTCCAGGGAAAACACCACTGCGAGCATTTTTTCTCTGTGGTTGTATAATTTTCTTGTGAATCATTCAGCGTTTTACTGGCATAATAGATAGGATGCAAAATCTTGTCTTTGCGCTGGTTCAAGACTGCGTCCACTGAATATTCACTAGCGTCACACATCAACGCAAACGGTTGCGTCCAATCGAGCGCAACCAGAATATGTGTAGTGATGAGCGCATTTTTCAGTGTGTGGAATGCTTCGTCGCATGCGTCATTAAAATCATATTCACGGTCAATCTCGAGAAGTGCACTTAGAGGTCTTGGGATCTAAGAAAAGTCGCGGATGAATCTTCGATAAAACCTCGCATGTCTCAGAAAACTTCTAAGTGTTTTCACATTGACTGGTGGTGGTAACTTAGATATTGCGTCAATTTTTGCTTGATCAACTTCCAACCTTGCCCTTGATATCTTGTGACCTATCACTATTCCTTCTTCTACCATAAAATGGCATTTCTGCCAGTTCAGAACCAAATTTGTTTCAACGCATCTCTTCAAAACTTTTTCCAGATTTGATAAACAAGAGTCATAGGTGTGCCAAAAACCGAAAAGTCATCCGTGAACACCTCGACTGACTTCTCCAGGAAATCTGAGAAAATGGCGATCATACACCTTTAGAAGGTGCCTGGTGCGTTACAGAGTCCAAATGGCATGCAACGGAATGCAAATATGCCGAATGGACACGTGAAAGTTGTTTTGTCCTGGTCTTTCGACACAATCGCGATCTCGTTATACCCTGAATAGCCATTAAGAAAGCAAAAGAATTCATTCCCCGCAAACCAATCCAACATTTGATCAATGAACGGGAGTGAAAAATAGTTCTTCTATGGCCAAATTTAGCTTGTGATAATCCATGCATATTCTTCACCCCGTGGTTGTTCTGGATGGAATTAATTCATTTTTGTTATTGGTGATGACTGTCATGCCCCTTTCTTTGGAACGCACTTTCGGCACAATCGCGATCTGGTTGTACCCTGAATAGCCATTAAGAAAGCAAAAGAATTCATTCCCCGCAAGCCGATCCAACATTTGATTAATGAACGGGAGTGGAAAATAGTTCTTCTGTGGCCAAATTTAGCTTGCGATAATCCATGCATATTCTTCACCCCGTGGCTGTTCTGGTTGGAATTAATTCATTTTTGCTATTGGTGATGACTGTCATGCCCCTTTCTTTGGAACGCACTGCACTGGGCTTACCCAGCTGCTATCAGATATGGGGTAAATGACGCCTGCATTAAGCCACTTCACTATCTCTTTCTTTACAACCTCCCTCATGGCAGGGTTCAAATGGCACTGTCTCTCTACGGATTCTGTTTTTCCTTCTTCAAGACGGATCTTGTGCATGCAATACGAGGGACTGATCCCTCGAATGTCCGCCAAGGTTCATCTCAAGGCTTTCGCGTATTTCTTGAGGATCTGAATAAGTGCTTCCTTCTTCCCTTTGCTCAGTGAGGCAGAGATTATAACTGGTAGAGTGTTGTTTCCTCCTACATAAACATATTTGAGGTGCACTGTAGCGCCTTCAACTCCAACATGGGTGGTTCTTCCAAAGATGGCTTAGTTTGCTATGTTGCTCGTTCAAATAACTTAATTTTTCAAAATCTGGTTAAGTCTGTATTGCGGCGCAATTCTCCTCCAACATTGCACCAATCTCAAAGTCTTGTTCCTCCGATTCTTCTCGAAACTCATGCCAATGTTCTTCCTGCAGTTTTCTAACATATTGGCAGTTTTCCATATCACTTGGGTATTTCAACGCATTGAGAACGTTGAACTTTGCTTGCTGATTGTTGACTCTTATGGTAAGTTCTCCTTTCTATATGTCGATCAGCAATCGCCTTGTTGTGAGACACGGGCGACCCAAGATGATCGACACCTCAGTGTCAGCTTCGTAATCCAATATAATAAAGTTAGCAGGAAAGATGAATTTATCCACTTGCACAAGTATGTCTTCTATCTTGCCCTCTAGATGCATTATTGATCTGTCAGCCAACTGCAATGTAACTGTGGTGGGTCTTACGTTGCTGATGTTTAACTTCTTGAAGATTGATAAGGTTTATACTTGCCCCTAAGTCACAGAGCGCATTTCTGACTTCTTTACCACCTATTGAGCATGGAAATGTGAAGCTCCCTGGATCTTTCATTTTCTTGGGGATGTTGTTCTGGAAGAGCACACTACACTCATACGTTAGTGCGACCGTTTTATTTTCCCCGATCTTCCTCTTATTGGCGAGTATGTCCTTGAGGAACTTCACATAGCTAGGCATCTGTTCCAGTGCTTCTACTAAGGGAATGCTGATATGTAGCTGTCGGAGAACATCCAGGAACCTCTTGAATTGTTTACTATCATCTTTCTTTTTCAGCCTAGACGGTAAAGGTGGAGGATCCCGCCGTACTTCCTGATCGTTTGGTTGTTCCTTGAGGTCCCTTGCTTGCTGCGTTTTTGGGGCTATAGGTTGTGATGACTTTGATTCTGAGTTTTGTTGAGATTCATTCTTTGTAGAGGTAGTTGCTTCTTAATTGGTAGATCTGTTGTTTGTGATTGAGTGGTCATTCTTCGTGATTGAGTCTTTTGGTCATTGTTGTTTGTGATTGAGTGGTCAAGTTATCAGGATCCCATTCTCTCACTGGGTTGAGAGAGTTTGGTTTAGTGATTGGTTCACAAACCAGTTGTTCATTAGAGGATCAGTAGGTACTTGAGGATTAAGACTAATCTTAAGGGTAAAATAGATATTTGACCCAGCCGTTATTACGAACAACCTGTGAAGGGTCGACTTGCTGATTATGGTTAAATCATGTGGACAAAATATATCTAGAGTGAGGGGAGTGCAACTATGGGCTTTAGTGGAGTGACCCATTAGTTAACGAATGGGGATTAATTTGGTCTATTGAGTTTAGTCAATTAATCTCGGATCGTTGGAGCCCATGATCTGTAGGTTCGCAAGGTCTCCCTACTAGCTCATAACGGACTATCTCTAGAATAGCGTTCAAATTAGAATTAAGGGAATTAGTAATTATATGAGATATAATTCATGTTTAATTTGAGTATTAAATGGAATAGGAGAATTTATATATATATATATATATATATGATTCAAATATATAAAGATGGATTTGTGTTAAAATTAATTTAATATTTGATATTAAATTGATTGAGTTTTATTTAATAATTAATTTGTGAAATTAATTAATTTTTCTTTTTTAAAAATCAAAATAGATTTTTTTAAATCAAAATTTTGATTTTATGATAAAATTGAAAAGAGAGGAAAAAAAAAAAAAAACACTAAATGGAAAAAGGAGTTTTTCCATTATCCATCTTTGTAGTTGCTCACGCATGACGCATTTGCTTTGGCTTTGTCTTCTCCAAGCATGAGGTGCAAATCATGCAACTCTTTTCTTTGCATGTTGATCTGCAATATAATGAAGAGATTGTAGTCAAAATCGGGCATGCAATCTGTACATATTTTGAGAGAAATTTTGGTTTGAAGAAAGAGTTCTTCAACTGGTCTTTTGCAGTGAGCATTTCTCCTTCTACCCTTTATTCAAGCTTGTTTTGAGTGCCACAACTCAATCTAGAGAACCAAGAGAATAGTGGGGAAGATCTTGAGGTGGTCTATAACAAGATTTGGAGAAGATAGCAGCTGGTGAAGGAGCTTTGAAGAAGTTCTACAAGAGGTATATCTTGAAACTCACTTGTTTTTGCAAAAGCATGCTTTATATTTTGCCAAAATTAGTGAATTTGAGTGCTTAGATGATCCTTATGCTTCCGCTACTGTTGATACAATCCTACAATCTGGCCACTTTCACCCATACAAATCAAAGGACCGCCCTCGTGAGCAGGAGTTCCCAACTCACTCAGGATTAAGGTCATTTCACCTATGGTCATCCTAGTGAAATGTATGTCTCAATTATCAACGACGTTATATAAAGAGACTAATCATCTCGTGGTCCGGTCTTATACAAACTCTTTGTATAGAATACCGCTGCTTGTATGTCTCCACATGAGTGGTCAGGATCAAACCATTTGTAGCACTTTACAACACTTGTAACATTTACAAAGCATGTCGTATCCGTAATGTCACTAGGATAAGGTATCCCTCCTTTATCCTTATACTACAGACCATTTAGGTTATTACTTAAGGCATGATCCACTTGTATATCTCCACATACATGCGTAAGTTACATAAAATAACCTCGGATCTTAGTTTATTGGATTGCGTAAATTCTTATAAAATAACACTTGTTTTATTAATAACAATATGTTCACAAAGTGTTATAAACTACGAAACTACCAGGAGAATTAGGACACCAATCCCAACAATCTTCCACTTGTCCTAATGCCTCGGGAGACTAATGTATAATACAAAAATAGTAAAATATACAATAAACTAGGGCATACTCTATACCCCAATATCATCTCCCACTTGCCCTAGACAAGGTGTCGCATGTCCCAGACTCTCCAGATGACCCTTGAACACTTTAGCCGTGAGAGCCTTTGTAAATGGATCAACAACATTGTGCTTCGATGTGATCTTCGTGATTATCACATCACCGCGATGCATAATCTCCCTAATCAAATGATACTTCTGTTCTATTTGCTTGCCTCTTCGGTGACTCCAAGGTTCCTTAGAATTTTCCATAGCCCCGTTGTTATCACAATAAAGAGTGATCGACAAATACATATTTGGAAAAACTTCCAAATCGGTAAGGAACTTCCTAAGCCAAACAGCCTCTTTAGCAGCTTCACAAGCAGCTACGTATTCGGCTTCCATAGTGGAGTCCACGATGCATCTCTATTTGATGCTTCACCAAACTACAACAACTCCATTCAAAGTGAACACTGACCCTGATGTCGATTTCCGAGAATCTCTATCAGTCTGAAAGTCGGAGTCTATGTATCTAGTAAGGATCAAATCCTTATCTCCATACACGAGCATATAGTCCCTTATTCTCCGAAGATACTTGAGGATCATTTTGACCGCCGTCCAGTGATCTAATCCTGGATTGGACTGATATCGACTGACAATCCCTACTGCATAGCAAATGTCAGGTCTCGTACATAACATTGCATACATAAGGCTACCAACAGTCGATGCATAGGGAATCCGTCTCATTTTCTCAACCTCTTGAGGTGTCTTAGGACACTGTTCCTTAAACAAAATAATTCCCCTGAAAGGTAATAATCCCCTCTTGGAATTCTGCATCAAGTACCTGATCAACATCTTGTCAATGTACGATTCTTGAGACAAGGCCAACCTTTTGTTCTTACGATCCCTTATGATTTGGATCCCTAGAACAAACTGCGCCTTTCCCAAATCTTTCATTTGAATTAGGCGACTAACCATTTCTTAATGTCAATCAGAAAACCTACATCATTCCCAATGAGTAAGATATCATCCACATACAGCACAAGGAAAGCTACTGAGCTGTTGATGATTTTCTTGTAAACATAAGGTTCATCAACATTCTGATTAAAGCCAAATGATTTGATCGCACTATCGAATCTAATGTTCCAAGATCTAGATGCTTGTTTTAGTCCTTAAATGGACCTATTAAGCTTGCAAACTTTTTGCTCTTGATCTGGATCAATGAATCATTCTGGTTGAGCCATGTAGATGGTCTTCTTAAGATTACCATTCAAAAAGGTAGTCTTGACGTCCATTTGACATATCTCATAATCATAAAATGTGGCTCTAGACAAGAGAATCCTGATAGACTTCAACATGATAACAGGTGAGAAAGTTTCCTCATAGTCCATTCCCTCGACCTGGATATAACCCAATGCCACAAGTCTAGCCTTAAAGGTCTGCACCTTTCCATCTACACCTTTTTTTCTCTCTTAGATCCACTTACAACCTATAGGTTTTACCCCATCAGGCTGATCCATAAGTTCCCATATGAAATTGAAGTACATAGACTCCATTTCATGATTCATGGCTTTAATCCACTCATCTTTGTCAACATCCTCCATTGCTTACTTATAAGACAATGAATCCTCAACGCCATCATCAGATATGATGTTTTGGGATTCTTTCAAACCCACGTAGTGTTCTGGTGGGTTTATAACCCTCGTACTATGTCGAGGCAGCTCAACTCTTGAGATGGTTGACTAGATGAACTGACATCAATAACTCTTGTTGATCTATCAGTCTGGTCAACAACTCTTGTTGAACTCTTAGTAGTATCACTAGAAATCTCATTTAAAGAAAGCTTACTTTGTGGTTTATGATCCCTTATGTGGTCTTCTTCCAAGAAGACAACATTTGTCGACACAAACACCTTGTTCTCACTTGTATTATAGAAGTATCCACCCCTCATTTTTTTGGGGTAGCCTACAAATAGACAAAATTTCGAACGAGGTTTCAATTGTTAGGGTTAGCCACAAGCACATGGGCTGGACAACCCCAAATCCTAAAGTGGTGTAAACTACCTTTACGGCCTTTCCATAACTCAAAAGGTGTTACAAAAACACTCTTTGAGGGAACATTGTTCAAAATATAAATTGCAGTCTCCACTGCAAGTCCGCCATTCAGATTCATGGATCCCCTTTCATGCCCAGGCTTGTATCACTCATCTATTGTGTGGTTTGCTTTATTTTTCATGTATTGGGGAAAATGCATCATTTTAAGTTTGGGGTGAGGGGCATACTTTATCCCTGATACTTGTGCTGTTGATTGTGCTATGTGTTTAACTAATATGCATGTTAATTTGAGTTGAATGATTTATGTATGTTAAGTTGTTAATTTTTTAAGTTAATGAAAAATTCTTAAAGGATGTTTGAAAACAAGTTGATTTTAGTTAGGAAGAATATCTAGATTGATTCAGTAGGGATCGTTGGTTGCATGTTCTAATGATGATGGTTGATGAGTCACTTTTGATGTATGTCATGCTTTGAAATGGAAATTAGATAACATAGTCCTATCTTGAGTTTATTTTGTTCTAATTCCCTCTTTGTATCCTCTATTTATTTTGAGCACGAACCACTCTAATTTAGAACCTTTAACTGAATAATGAATTGTAAGTCAATTCAGTTGTCACCTCAAAATGCCCCACTAGTCAAGGAGTGTTGTGCATGATAACTGGTAATGTTATATTGAGGGAGGTAAAAAAAGAGAGAGAATGTATTTGCCTGAAAGGAAAAGAGAGAAAGAGAGAGAGAGAGAGAAATGAGCTTAAAAGAACATCATTCTGAAAAAAATAATGTGAAAAAAAAATTGTAATGTGTATGCATGGATGGGGGTAAAAAGAGTTGTTATTCTTGTGATCAGTTAGGACGCCTGGGAATTGACTAGGTACGAGTCCCTACAGTGTTTGTGTGAAAGCTAGTACAAACCTAGAATCAAAATCTTCTTGATTGTCTCTTCCTTTTTATTAATTGTATTTTAATTTCACTTACAAATTGATATTCTGGTTGCCTAACTAAAATAAATAAAGAACTACAATAGCTAAGCTTAGGAGAAATTATTCGCGTTAGTCTCTGAGGACGATACCCGATTTTAATTGGGATATTATTATTTCGATACGTACGCTTGCGTTTGGTATCCTACATGCACAAGATAAGGATCAAAGAAGGAAAAGATGATTCAATTGAATATTAGTGTAGACTTAACCCTCCGATGAAGGAAGTAGTGAAAAAGGAAATAATCGAGTGTTGGATGCAGGAATAGTCTTCCCTATTTCTGATAGTAAATGGGTGAGTCCAATCTAGTGTCTACCAAAGAAATGAGGAATCATTGTGGTCCCAAATTAGAACTGTTGGGAATGTCCATAAACTCGCAGTTCGTATGTTGTGAAAACATATTCTATTTATCAATAAAAGTGTTATTGAATTCCCTTCCTCCCCCTGAGCTCGAAACCCTGGTGTTTTTTCAATAAAATGTTATTGATATTGCATTCTGTTGTAAAATCCAATAAACAAATCAATGGTTATACTATGAATACTTTTAATTTTATATAGAGACATAATTGTGGATCAAGTTTTAGTATATAGCCAAAACGGTCTATAAGTATATGGATGAGATTGGGTACCTCATCCTGGAGACATTATTGGATGCAGCTTACTTTGTATACTGATGCAAACGATGTGATCCCGAGATCGTTCATGTGGAGACATGCGAGTGGGAGCATCCTAGGAAAATGATGTTTGCATAAGTCTGGACCCCGAAATAGTCACTTTTCTTTATCACGAACGTGTACTGTTAAAACTAACTATTTCAAATTCGACGACCTAGGGTAACTCAATCTTAATCCTGAGCTAACTATGAACTCCTGTTTATTCGGAATTATCCTTTGATTTGCATAGGTGAGAGTAGTCCAACATCACTGCTCAATAAGCCTCCCATTTTGGGGATAAGACCGGATAGGTAGCTGGGGACATAGTGCTGCAAGATGATTTCACTCCTACTCAATTTAGGGTTAGCAGATAGTTTGTTCTCTTAAGTACTGATTCCTGGTCTTGGACAAAGGGGGCTCACCCTCTCATGATCGAGAGGACATGGTTTATTAGTTCGACTATAAATCAATTATTCAATAGAGGTTTAGTGGGAACTTAAGGAGCAAGATGTATTTACAGGGGTTAAACGGAAATTTTGACCTAGTTGTAAATACAAACAATTTGTGAAGGATCGACTTACTAATTATGGTTAAAGTGGACATAAATATATCTACAGTGAGGAGAGTGCAAGTATCAAGCTATAGTGGTATGTCTCGGTAAATACATACACAACAATTTAACAATTAAACAGAGCAGATATGAAGCTGGAATATCAGAACTTGGCTCTGATACTAATTGAAGGAACTCTTATACAAGAGTATCCATGAGTGTGTTCGGATCTTTCCTATTTCATTGTGACCGAATTACCACACACACATTCTAATAAACAGTTATGCAATTTAACATTAATCAACGACATGATTTGATAAATAAAATAAAAGAGATTAAGTATACACACCAGTTGAAGACTCTCTTCACTTCGAACTCAACCCAGTGGAAGCAAACCTCTACGTTCTTTATCGCTCAACAAACAGTCGGCCAATAGCACGATCGTCTACGCGAATGAAAACAAACGAACAAGCAAGAGCGGGGACGACACCACCACTTAAAGACCTTGGTATTCTCAGAGTGAGAATCCAAAGAGTGGTCTTTGATGAAGTTAGTAGAGGAAGGAGGAACGAGATGATCGTGTAGAACGATAAGTAAGTGGGAGAAGGCTATCGTATAGCGGATGCTATCATTTAGAGAGAGCTACACGATCGTGCAGGTTTTACTAAGCGATCCTAGTAAATAGTAAGCGATTGTTTAAAAAAGTTGAGCGATCGTTTAGAGAATGCGTGCGATCATTTAGACATGAGGTGTGCAATCGTTTAAGCGATAAGGCACTATTGTATAGGCTCTCAGCTAAGCGATCATGACGTTTTCACACCTTGAACGATTTTTTCGAACTCTTTGCAAAATGAAAACCGAATAACCAAATAACCGAATACGATTTTCCTACTAACCGAATAAGATTTTCCCACTAATGCACGATTAAGGAGAATTTTCTGGCCAATTATCACATAATTAACCAATTAATTAATAAATGAATATAATCATATTATATTCTTAACCTATAGTTTGATATCATATATCTACTATAGTAATTTCTCCTCTACTTGATATATATCATATTTATATCTAATTTCCTCCAAAATAATGTATCTCATACATTTAGTCAATTATATCATATATAATTAACCAATTCAATTATATCATATACAATCGAACTCCCTCTTGTCAATTTGAACATTTCAAACTGGCCCAAAAACTGATTCTCGACTTATCCAAGCTACCTAGGGGACCTTATGGACATGTAGCTTGAAGCTCCAACGGTATGTGAATAGCTTACTAAACTATTTAGCCACGTGATTCACCATCCGTTAACTGTCAGACATTCCACTAAAGACCAACAACTGAACTCTTCTTACCACAGATATATTTATGTGTCCATCGGATATAACCAATCATGAGTACGACGACTCTTCACAGATGCTTGTAAGTACAGCTGGGCCAATTAACCGTTTTACCTCTGTAGTTACATCTCACTCCTTAAGTTCCACTGATTTCTCTAATGAACAATACAACATCGTGCAATTATGTGTGAACACCTTTCGGGCTAAGAGAAGGTGTGTGGCTCCATATCATTCAAGCCTTGGAATCAGCCCTTAAGGGAGCTATCTATCTACTTGCCCTTGCCTAGGGGAAGGAGTGAATTCCACTTACATGCTTATGTTACATATAGATAACTAGGGATTTTATGTTTATTGGTTTGTGGTAAAGAAAATAAAACAAACAATTGAGCAAAATCAAGAAGTGAAGTAAAATATCATATATTATGCAACATAAGCGTTTGTACAAACTGTTTACAAACTACAAGACATAAGACTTTAAGGAATCAACCCCAACAATCTCCCACTTGTCCTAAAGCGAAGGGGGGTGTACATAAACTAGTACAAAACAATAAACTAGGGCATAAAAACCTAGTACAAGAAAATCTCCTACCTTCCCTAGTCCAGCCATGAGCAATCCTGTAGACCCATGCTCTGAAGGTGACCCTTAAACACTATAGCCGTGAGAACCTTCGTAAACGGGTCAGCAACATTGTGCTCCGAAGCGATCTTCATGACAATCACGTCCCCTCGATGCACTATCTCGCAGATCAGATGATACTTTCGCTCTATGTGTTTGTTGCACCTGTGACTCCTAGGTTCCTTGGAGTTCGCCACTGCTTCACTATTATCACAATAGAAGGTAATGGGCCTAGACATATCTAGAACAACTTCCAATTCTGTCAATAACTTCCTGAGCCAGATGACCTTCTTAACAGCTTCGTAAGCTACTACGTACTCTGCCTCCATTGTGGAGTCGACGATGCACACGTGCTTAGTGTTCACCACACTATAGCTCTTCCGTTAAGAGTAAAGACTGACCCTAAAGTGGACTTGTGAGAGTCCTTATCAGTCTGAAAGTCAGAATCTGTGTATCCAGTAAGGATCAAATCCCTAGATCCATACACGAGCATGTAGTCCCTCGTTCTCCGAAGATACTTAAGGATGTTCTTCACTGTGGTCCAGTGACCTTGGCCTGGGTTAGACTGATACCTATTGACTATGCCCACTGAAGGATCTCATACCGAGAGTTCCATGAGCGGGTTTAGATCGCTCCGATTTCACAGTGATCGAAACACAAACGATATACATTCAACACATACAGTTATGCATATAAACCTCATTATCGGCATGCTCAGAATACAATAATTAACAAGGAAAAGGTTCATACCAGATGAAGACTCTCTTCGAATGTCTGAACTCTAAGCAGCGGAAAACCTCCCACAAATCTACCAGCACCTGGCTAGTATGTCGACTACAACAGAACGATCAGAACGTACACGAACAATGCAGCGGGGACGACACCACCACAAGAGAAACCTGGGTATCCTCGGCATCAAAAACCCAAAGAGTGGGCTTTGGTAAGTTTGTAGAGGACGGAGGAGAATGCATTGTGTAGACGATAAACAAGTAGGAGATGAAACTCTGCTATCGTATAGCGAAAATGCTTATTGTATAGTAGAGCTACATGATCGTGTATGAAAGGATGAACAATTGTTTAGGAAAAAAGTATATGATTGTTTAGAGAAAACATGAGGTAGACGATCGTTTGAACAGATGAGCTTCTATCGTATAGGATCTCGCGATTGCTTTCACGGATTCTTTTGGGTGCAGACGATACTGTGAATGCACGATTGTGAAAAATAAAAATGATTTTCATTTTTAATCCGCCGATTACCATAACCTACATATCCCACGTCCGAATGTGGAAAAATTCGTTAATTATCAATAATTAATCAATTAATTTAATTAATAAATATAATCATATTATATTTATATTCTATAGTTTGATATCACATATCTACTATATTATTTTCTCCTCTACTTGATATAAATCGTATTTATATCTAATTTCCTCTAAATAAAGTATCTCATATATTTAGCCAATTATATTATATATAATTGAACTTCCTCTTGTCAATTTGAACATTTCAAATTAACCCAAACACTGGTTCTCGACTTTATCTAAGCTACCTAGGTGATCTAATGGACCTGTGGCTCGAAGCTTCAACGGTACGTGAATAGCTGACTAAAATCTTTAGCCACGAGATCCACCATCCGTTAACTGTCAGTGATTCCATTAAAGACCAATAGTTGAACTCTTCTTACCACATAAATATTTATGTGTCCATCGGATATAACCAATCATGAGTATGATGACCCTTCATAGATGCTCGTAAGTACAGCTAGGCCAATTTACCATTTTGCCCTTGTAGTTACATCTCATTTCTTAAGTACCACTGATTCCTTTAATGAACAATACAACATAGTCCAACTATGTGTGAACACCTCTCGGGCCAAGAGAAGGTGTGTGGCACCACATCGTTCAAGCCCTGGAATCAGCCTTTAAGGGAGCCATCTATTTACTTACCCCTACCTCGAGGAAGGAGTGAATTCCATCTTATGTAGCTGAGTTTCGAACTCCCAAATCAGACGAATACCCAAAATGGTAGGTTTGAATCGGCGATCTGGCCACTCACACCCATACAAATCAAAGAACCGCCCTCAATGGCAGGAGTTCCCAACTCACTTAGGATTGAGGTCATGTTACCTATGGACATCCTAGTGAAGTGAAGTCTCTGTCATGAACGGTGTTATATAACGAGAGATTCACACTTCGTGGTCAGGTCTTATACAAACTCTTTGTATAGAACGCCCTCGCTCATATGTCCCCAACATGAATGATCAGGATTAGACCATCTGTGACAAGTCACAACACTTGTGACCATTCCACAAAGTAGGCCGCATCCGTAGCGTTACCAGGATAAGGTTTCCCTTTTTTATCCATTTACTACAGACCATTTTGGTTATCACTCGAGATATGATCCACTTGTATGTCACCACATACATACTTGAGTCACATACAAATAACCAGGGATTTTATGTTTATTGGTTTGTCGTAAAGCAAATAAAACAAATAACCGAGAAAAATACAAGATGTAAAGTAAATATCATATATTAACATCACAAGTGTTCGTACATACTGTTTACAAACTACAGGACACGAGACTTTAGAGCATCAACCCCAACAATCTCCCACTTGTCCTAAAGCGGAGTGGGGTGTATTTTATGTTTATTGGTTTGTCGTAAAGCAAATAAAACAAATAACCGAGAAAAATACAAGATGTAAAGTAAATATCATATATTAACATCACAAGTGTTCGTACATACTGTTTACAAACTACAGGACACGAGACTTTAGAGCATCAACCCCAACAATCTCCCACTTGTCCTAAAGCGGAGTGGGGTGTATAAAAAAACTTAGTACAAGACAATAAACTAGGGCATAAAAGCTAAGTACAATAAACTAGTTCAGCCGCGGGCGATCCTGTAGACCCATGCTCCGTAGATGACCCTCAAACACTATAGCCGTGAGAGCCTTCGTAAACGGGTCAGCAACATTGTGCTCCGAAGCGATCTGTGTGACGATCACATCCCTTCGATGCACAATCTCATGGATCAGATGATACTTCCGCTCTATGTGTTTATTGTGCCGATGACTCCTTGGCTCCTTGGAGTTTTCCACTGCTCCACTATTATCAAAATAGAGGGTAATGGGCCTAGACATATCTGGAACAACTTCCAGGTCTGTCAAGAACTTACTGAGCCAGACAGCCTCCTTAGCAGCTTTGCAAGTCGCTATGTACTCTGCCTCCATAGTGGAGTCGGCGATGCACCCCTGCTTAGTGCTTTGCCACACTACAACTCCTTTGTTAAGAGTAAAGACTGACCCTGATGTGGACTTGCGAGAGTCCTTATCAGTTTGAAAGTTAGAATCAGTGTATCCTGTAAGGATCAAATCCCTCGAACCATACACGAGCATGTAGTCCCTTATTCTCTGAAGATACTTGAGGATGTTCTTTACTATGGTCCAGTGACCCTGGCCTGAGTTAGACTAATATCTATTGACTATGCCCACAATGTAGTAGATGTCTGGAAGAGTACAGAGCATTACATACATCAAACTGCCAATGACAGACGTATATGGGACTCGTCTCATCTCCTCAATTTCTTGAGGTGTCTTAGGACACATTTCATTAGACAAAATGACTCCATGCCGGAACGGCAGTAGGCCCCTCTTAGAGTTCTGTATCGAGTACTTAAGCAACATTTTGTCAATGTACGATGCCTGAGACAGTGCTAGCACTTTATTCTTGCGATCCCATAAGATCTGTATACCTAGAACAAACTGAGTCTTCCCCAAATCTTTCATTTGGAATTGGGTCGTTAGCCAGTTCTTAGCAGCAGTCAATAGACCTACATCATTCCCAATGAATAGGATATCGTCTACATACAACACTAAGAAGACTACTAAAGCATTGATGATCTTCTTGTAGACACAAGGTTCATCAACGTTTTGGTCAAAGCCATACGACTTGATCGCAATATCAAATCGTATGTTCCAAGATCTAGACACCTGTTTTAGTCCATAAATGAACTGATTCAGTTTTCAAACCTTTTGCTCTTTACCTTGGGCTATAAATCCCTCGGGCTGTACCATATAAATGGTCTCCTCAAGATTTCCATTCAGAAAGGCCGTCTTGACGTCCATTTGCCAGATCTCATAATTATAATAAGCTGCAATGGATAGGAGGATGCAGATCGACTTTAACATGGCAACAAGCGAGAAAGTCTCCTCATAGTCGACTCCCTCTACTTGGGTATAACCCCTTGCCACAAGTCAAGCTTTGAAGGTCTTTACCTTCCCATCAGCACCCTGTTTGCGCCTTTAGATCTATTTACAACCTATAGGCGAACCCCATTAGGCGGATCTACAAGATCTTATACTAAGTTGAAGTACATCAACTTCATCTCGAGATCCATGGCCTTGAACCATTCATCCCGGTCAACATCCTCTATTGCCTTTTTATAAGACAACGAATCCGTTTTCAAATTTTCAAATTTTTAAATTTTTGCCTGCCGGAAAGTTCGGAAAAAAAATTGGGCCCCAGGGCACCCTCGCCTGGCTCGATAGCCGTTTGGGGCACCAAACGAGATTCATTCCCAAAACCGTCTGTGCACGGCTTTTTCTCATCATTCTGAACCCTGGGTCCATTTTCAAATTTTCACCCGCCGGAAAGCTCGGCACAAAAATTGGGCCCCGAGGAAACCCCACGGGGCCCGATAGCCGTTTGGGGCACCAAACGAGCTCCATTCCTAAAACCATCTCCGCCCACGACTTTTCCTCATCATTCTGAACCCTTGGGTCTGTTTTAAAACTTTCGCCCGATGGAAAATTAGCGCACAAAAATTGGGCCCCGAGGCACACCCATCGGGCTCGATAGCCGTTTGGGACACCAAACGAGCTCCGTCATCAAAATTGTCTACGTGCATGGTTTTTTCTCATCCTTTTGAAACTCTGGGTCCGTTTTCAAATTTTCACCTGCTAGAAAGTTTGCGCACAAAAATTGGGCCCTGGGGCACCCCCGCCGGTCCGATAGCCATTTGGGGCACCAATCGAGCTCCATTCCCAAAACCGTCTGCACGCATGACTTTTTCTCATCATTCTGAACCCCTGGGTCCATTTTCAAATTTTCGCCCACCGAAAAGTTTGCACACAAAAATTGGGCCTCGGGGTACCCCACCGGGCCCGATAGCCGTTTGGGGCACCAAACGAGCCCCCTTCCCAAAACTGTCTATGCGCACAACATTTTCCCATCGTTCTGAACCCCTGGATCTGTTTTCAAATTTTCGCTCGCCGGAAAGTTCGCGCACAAAAATTGGTCCCCGGGGAACCCTCGCCGGGCCCGATAGCTGTTTGAGGCACCAAACGAGCTCTGTTCCCAAAACCGTCTGCGCATACGACTTTTTCTCATCGTTCTAAACACCTGGATTCGTTTTCAAACTTTCTGTCACACCCCCTCTCTAGCCTTAGCCCCCAAGACTTGGAAGGGAGCGTGAGGTACACCAGTAGTATTCCAAGACAACATTTAAATTTAACATTTCTGCCCTATCTATTAAAGATTTCAACATGTTTACAACACTCTATCTAACTTTCATACACATAGTTCAATTTCCTATATTCTTTATTACATGATCCGAGCCGTGTTCTGAGAATTTACCAAGTCCTGGTGTGTTGGTGGTTAGTAGACTCCTTCCTGAACACTCTGCTTTGCTACCTGGGGGGGAGGGGGAGGGGGGGAGATATAAGAAAACATTTGGAAGAGTGTGAGCTACTAAGCCCAGTGAGTGGTTCTTTTAAAATAATAATCACTCCGCAAAACATATTTTTGGGAAGTCAACCACATAATCACAATTCCAGTATAATTTATGCATGATCATGTGTACATTCATTCAATTATCATTCTCCAGTTTTGCTATACGTGGCATGTTCATATCATGGACACATTATCAATCACAACAACTTTTTATGGAAACTTTCCTATAACCCACTTTTCCCGCCAATGTGCACATCGACAATTCTTTTCCCGCTTGTCATGCTTAGGTAACTTAACTATATTTCCCGCCAGTCGTCATCAACTATTATTTTCTGCCGACCGAGGCCGACTATATTTTCCCGCCAAGCACCTTTTGTTAAGCATGCTAACTTATGTAGTCTGGGTATAATCTCATTTCCATAGAAATTTCACAAACAATATCATGGCAAACAACATAACATCATAAGCATGCATTTTGCACTTACATATGCATTTATTCATATATCAATGCATAAAACTAAGTAAGCACTCACCGCAAGCAAGTTTTTCCACTAAAATCACCTTGAGAATACCTTCCTGAGAATTCCTCCATATCAATGGAAATTCCTCAATTAATACTTGTTATATAAATAATGTCAAAATAGCCAAACTATCATTATATAATGAAAATACCACCTTACCTTACTCCAATTTAGCCAAAATCCCAAAATTAGCCTCTTTAGAGGTTATTTGGACCGTGGTAGGCAGCTGGGCGTTGGGCAGTAGGCAGGGTGGGTGTGCTGTGCCGCACAGGTGGCTGGCGCATTTGGACATGCGTTACATTGCACGATGGGGCTGCTATGCTGGGCATGATGCATCACATGGGGGGGGGGGGGGGGGGCTTGCACTGGGCTAGCACGCGAGATGCGTCGAGTGAGGCACGCGGCCGGGCGGACGCAACGCTGCAAGGCATGCGTGCAGGGTGTAGGCTAGCTGTGCGTTCGGCTGACTCAATGCCTTACCAACGCAACCTTTGCTTCTTTTGATCTCCAATCAACTTGGTAACCTAATAACTCAAATATAACTCTCTAAATATGCTCTCAACACAAGATTTAGGTGATGGTATGAATAAATTCCTCTTGCCCAACCCCTCTATTTATAGCCATTCCAAACTCACCCCCTTGTGACAACTCAAATCCCATTTGTCTTACTTTGGAGCTACCAACACTTAGTCTACCCAGCCTAGCCTTGAGTTGTTTTCATGTCAGCTTGCCAGCCAAAATCTCCTTTTTTGCATGAAATCTTCTTCACCCACTTCTTACTTGGGGTGATAAGACTTCCATTGCATGAAATCTCCTTTGTCTACCTCCTGTTAGAACTTTGTGTGATCCTCCTTTTGCCACCTAAATCACTTAAATACTTAAACATATTTCTCTATTTAAATTGGTTAAGGCTTATGTTCGTATACTATTGGCATCTTCCCTTGGAATTTTCTATCAATTAGCCTTACTTTTTATCCTTAACGTAAAGCAACTCACCCTTCCTTCATCAAAGTCACACTTAGCCATCGTATGAGTTGGCCATCACCAACGCATAGGGTGGCCACTCACCCTCAATGCATGGCTTGGTAGGTATGCTTGCTCGGCCTACTAAGCATGGACGCATGGCGCTGACCATCAACGTATGGGTGTGCTGCCTAGGTACTTGCGCGCTTGGCCGCATAGGCACGTTCGGCCGCATGGGCGTGCGCTTGGCATATCGCATCGACGCATGGCTGCTCAGTAGACTCGGCAGCACTCGACGCATAGGATGGCTTGCCCGCTTGCCCGTTTGACACATAGGCAGGGTGCTCGGCATACACCATCGACGAATGGGCTACGCGCTTGATGTACGGCCTGTACGCTTGTCCTTGACGCATAGGCTGCGCGCTTGGCGCATGGCCTGTGCGCCTAGCATGCTCACTCGACGCATGCTTCCTGCCCGTGTTCGCATGACTCATGTATGCATTTGCGTTGGTTGTATGCAACCCTTAGCCATTTTCTAAGTCTTCTTGCTTCCATCCTCCATGCATTCTTGCGTCCAACATGTTTAAGTCCTTCATAGGCGTTTGGACTTTTGGTCACCTTTTTGGATAATTTTAATGTTTTTCTCCCTTTGCCCCACTATCCTTACTTAGGATTTTTCTTCTCTACATTTAACCTCCCACTTTAGATTTAGTATTAGGGTCTTACATTTACCACCTCTTTAAAATAATTCCGTCCTTGAAATTAAATGAAACTTATTTTACAACAGAACTTTTATTTAATAATTTGCCTCATACAGTTTTATTACATCATAACTTTTATTCTAGTCTTCTAAAACTTTCTCTTTCCCTTTTCCCACGACCGACATATTGTCTTCCCTATCTTGAGTTAGTTCATATAGTTTTCCCAACGTCATTTTTCCTGTTTCCTTTTTTCATCCTCCTACAATTCGTGCTCCCTCAATCATCGTTGATCTTCCTCCCGGGTTGTTTGGTGGTTGTACATTTTCAGTATCCATCAACTGAGGACATTCTCGTTTAAAGTGTCCTGGTCTACCACACTTAAAACACGTGTGTGATTGTTCTTGGGTTCGCTCCCAACACCTTCCTCAGTGATATTTATTACAGACCGGACATCTTGGTCTTTGGTTAACACTCACCATTGACTCCTTTATTTGGCTCTCCCGTTCAGGGTCTGCTTTAGTGTTGGTAACTCCTCTTCTTTTCCATCCACTTCTGCTTTCTACCCTGGGTGTAAAATTTCTTGGTTCTTCCCTCCGCCACCGACTCATTGATGAGTCTCTTTCCGGTCTTACCTCTTCCGCCGTTAAACTTCTTTCTACTCTCATCGCGGCTTCTATTAGTCTTGAAAATTCTCCCCATTCTGTGGTTGCTGTAACAGTAGTTCGAATCTCTTGTCGATAGCCGTTTAGGGCACCAAAGAGCTTCGTTCCCAATATCGTCTGCACACACAGATTTTTCTCATCGTTCTGAACCCCTGGTCTGTTTTCAAATTTTCGTATGCCGAAAAGTTCGCACATAAAAATTGGGCCCCGGGGCATCCCTGCTGAGCCCGATAGTCGTTTGGGCACCAAACGACCTCCGTTCCAAAAATCGTCTACGCGCACGGCTTTTTCTCATCATTCTGAACCTCTGGGTTCATTTTCAAATTTTTGCCTGCCGGAAAGTTCGCGCACAAAAATTGGGCCCCAGGCACCCCGCCAGGCCTGATAGCCATTTGGGGCCAAACGAGTTCCATTCCCAAAATCGTCTGTGCCCACGACTTTTTCTCATCGTTCTGAACCCTTGGGTTCGTTTTCAAATTTTTGCCCGCTGGAAAGTTCGCGTACAAAAATTGGACCCTGAGGCAGCCCTGTCGGGCTCGATAGCCGTTTGGTGCACCAAACGAGCTCCGTTCCCAAAATCGTCTACGTGCACGGATTTTTCTCGTCGTTCTGAACCCCTGGGTCTATTTATCACGTACTACGAAGCATATGATCATCAACGCATACACCTAGAATGTAGTATCGCAATAATATCTTTATCGTAAAGAACTTGAGCTCATAGAGCATCATCATATTCATTAAGCAACGCAAAAGATAAAGATATACTTAAAAATTACAATATTACAAGTTTTTGGCGCCGTTACCGGGGATTGGTAACGGTTTAGTGTTGAATATTTTTGTGGTATTTTGTAGAACAGATCTCTGTTGTACTATCTGTTTATCGCAAGAGCAGGCTGAAGGTTTATGAGTACTGGGACTGATCCAAAATTCGAAGCCATCCCAGAGATCGAGCGTACTTTTCGCGCAAGAGCACGCTAGAATCGAATTAGCAAAGAATAGCAAACATGGCTAATAATGAGAGGCCCGAAGTGAATCAGGGGGTCAATTGGCCAGCGCAAGATCCTATTTTTCTTGCTGTCGACCGCAATATCCTTTCTCCATTCCTGGTGTTACTCCTTAGGGAATTAGATTATACCTCTTCCCGTACACACTGAGGGATGAGGCGAAGAGGAAGGCTCATTCTTTGGAGCCAAACGAAATTACTTCATGGGACCAGTTGGTAGAGCGGTTTATGAAGAAATTCTTCTCGGCAACCGGCAACGCAAGAAGACGGAGGGATGTGTTGAATTTTGAGCAAATGGAAAACGAGACTCTGAGCATTGCCTAGGTGCGATTAAGAAGATTGGTAAAGAACTGTCCGCATATCGGGATTCCCAATTGCCTTTTGATGGAGACCTTCTATAATGGCCTGAACCGATCAACGCAAGTTGTTGCTGATGCCTCCGCAGCAGTAGGATTTATGGACAAGACCTACACTGAAGCCAAGGTCATCTTGAATCGCATTTCGCAAAACACAGATGACTGGGTGGATGACGGGTACGGAGGCAGAGGCTCAGAGAGAAAAAGAACAGAAAATGCCATTGTACCAGCAGATACAATGACAAATTGGCCACGCAAATGGCCACAGTGACCTCTCTCCTCCAGACGATGGCAATAAATTAAGGTACCCTCTCTCAGGGTGCAGTGCAACCCAATGCGCTGGCACAGGTGGCAGCAATCAACTGTGCACAATGTGGAGGGGGTCATGCACCAGAAATGTGCCCATCGAACCTGCAAGTAGTGTATGCCATTCAAAATAACCCGTACAGCAACACATATAATCTGGGTTGGCAAAATCACCCCAATTTCAGTTGGGGAGGTAACAATGATCTGGGAGGCTAGAGGAATTCACAAAACAACTCCAGGAATCGAGGAAATCCTTCAGCTTTTCACCAGGGTTTAAATCAGATCACCAACAGCAATCGCACAACCAACCTTCCACATCAAACTCTGTAAATTCATCATCCTTGGAAGCCCTGCTGAAGCAATACATCGAGAAAAATGATGCGGTTATGCAGTCACAGACGTCTTCCATAAGGAATTTAGAGGTCCAAGTAGGGCAACTGGCAGCCGAGCTTCACAATCGAACACCGGGAATGTAACGCAGGTTTTGATAAGTATGATTGATGATGTTCTATGCTCGAAATGATGCTATACTACTTCTAAATATGCGTTAATTATGGATGTTCATGTAGTATGCCATGCGTTGTCACAAGTTTCCTTACGATAGAACCAAGTGTAATTCCACCGCAAGTTTCTCGGCGTGATCTGAGGATAAACAGAGGACTGGTTTAGGTTATTGTGGTATGTTCATGATATATGCGACCAGGTTTTCAATCTTAAAAAAATGTGTTTGTACAGGTATATAAATTGCGATAAAATAAAGTAAAGTAGTAAAGATACGATAATTAATAAAATACAATAAACCTAAGCAAGATGATACAAGATACAGGCTTCATGTTACAATATGCTGGGGTTAAGGCTGGCTATGAAAGTTGTGCAAAGACGTAGAATGCGGCGGCAAGTCTTATGAATAGAATAGAAAGAGAAAGACAAATAATATAAACAACGCAAGTTCTCAGTTGCATTAAAGCTACAAATGTTGTTTTGCTCTTCTCTTGGCGTACACCTTTCAGTGATCGGCCGCACTCCTACATGTCAATGGTGAAACAGAGACTAACATAATGAACGCAAGGTTGCTTCCACGTCTGGAAGTACTACTCGCTTTAATTAATGCATTCTTCTGACTTCTCTCGATATATCAGAATGGCATCTTCACTTCTGCTCTCACAGGTGAAGATGTCGTCTAGCATGCCTTAGCTAAACGCATTTTATATCTTTAACAATGATTAAGTACTTAGTTAATTCATATTGCTTATCAGGGAATTAAGAAGACATCATGAAGAAAGTGATTGACGGGTGAACGAAAATAGATAGAAAATGATAAATGAAAGCTATTGAAACATTTAATATCTCTATTAAGCATTTGATACATGGTGTGAATGAAAAGAGAATGAGAAAGTGAAATACAATGATGAAAGAGATAGAACAGATACAAACAAGTGCCAATGTCTTAGCACTAATTCGATGGAGATCTGCTTGCTGGATAAGATGGATTAGATGATAGGGAGAGCTTCCATCTCAGGCTTGCTCTACCAGTAGCAGGGATCTTTGCACAGAGCTTTCAATCGGGTGTTTGGCAGGTTAGAACTGAGATTCACCTCTCGGCCTTATCTCGTCTTCTTCCCAGATTTCTTCACTTAAGCACTCAGCTCAGCCTTTTCTCTCAATAGTTTTGTAACTTACCCCGTATCCCGTAGCATACTTTTTTCTCTGAAATCAATGGGTATTTATAGGTGCAGGTCTTTGACTCCGTCCTTGTGGTCCCCACTGATGGTTATGGTAATTTTGAAGATGGAGGAATATTATTCCTTCTGTTATGCAATCAGACTGTCAATTCTGCACAACCGTTAGTTGTACACGTGTCTCAATCCTTCGCTTTTGCATTGCTCAGCTACATCTTTTGATCATGGATTCGCACATGCGGTGTTGTTATTATTATCACATGCGGCTGAAACCAGCTCTGAACCGACTGTCGCATTTCGCCGTCATTGCAGTAATCATCTACTCATTGTTGACTGACAGGCGCAATGTGACAAAGATGCGTTGATCAGTTTCTCGTGAGCCTTGAGTGCAAGCGGTGACTTGGTCTCCTGCAAAACAGAGTAAAATTCGGCTTATCTTCCATCTTTATGATGTTAGTGGGTGTAATTTGAAACATTTATAATTATTGTAATACTAGGCTAATTTTCATACAATAGGTGCATATTTACTAACTTTTGGCCACAATATATTTATAGGTTGGGTCGTTGTGGGGCCCAACACGATTTTCACGGCGACTGGCCTTAAGCAGCTCAACAGGCGCGTCGTTCCACCTCCCTCATTTTATGGAACTTCAGAAAAAGTGTCCTTTCGTCTGCCAAGTCATAATTGCTTGGGGATACGAATCGATTAGACTTCTTCCAAAATTGCTAAACGAATTTTTCTTTAATATTTTATTTGAACGGATGCATGAAAAAGAATAATGCATTGTGCTCACCAACGCAACTGTATCTTTGCAGAGGACGAGCAACAGCGCATATGTCCCCGCAACACATCCCTTAACCAACGTAATTTTGGAGGATACCACAATATAGTGCATTTGGCTAAGGACGGGTAAAGGACATATGCGAGCGCAACACACCCCTCAACTCAATACAGTTGAGTTAGGTGAACGCAAAGCATTCCTAATTGGGTTGGGATGCATCCATTGTCATCTTGCTTTCTTGTTGTTAATTGTTTTATTATTATTTTTTTATTATATCTTTTTCATCAACACAAGTGTTGTGGCTTGCGGCAATAGATTTTCCTTTATTACTCAATCATTCACAATTTAAAGCACAATGCATTGATTACAAAAAAGTCAAAGAATAAAGACGAGACAGAATTAAATGCAGAGAAGTGAATGAGGAAATAAATTCATAAAGTAAAAATTGAATTAAATGAGAATTAAAGACAGAATTCCGAATTTAAAGAGACAGAAATTCACTAAAGCAATAAACATAGTATTGAGATATGGACCGAAAATTGCATTGTCCTGGGTGATCGCAATCCACATCTCTGCAGGCGGTCAAGCTTGTCTGCTCAACGTCTTAAGGACATTTCTCCTTCCCTGTAGATCCCGGGGCTTCTAAATTGCTGAGCAATGTTCCTAGTGTTCGACTTCTTAGCTCAGAGGCTAGTTGGCCCACTTGGATCTCCAGATTCCATAAAGAATGCTTGTGCTTGCATCACTGCATCATTTTTATCCATATACTGTGCTTCAGCAACGTCTCTAACAAGCCTCCCAAGTTGTTAGACGATGATGCTTACTGGTTATGCGGTTTTGATTGCCCTTGGTTGTGGTGAAAAGGAGGATTTCCTCTACTGCCCCCTTGATGGTTCACTGACCCCCCTAGGTTGGGATTGCCTCCCCAACCGAAGTTAGGATGGCTCCTCTAGCCCGGATTATAGGTGTTGCTGAAGGGGTTGTTCTGGATAGCACACATTTGCTGAAGGTTCAATGGACACGCATTAGCTCCATGAGCTCCTCCACAATTGACGCAATTGATTGCGGCCACTTGAGCCGGTGTAGCGGGTTGCACTAATTGTGGAGCAATGGCTCCTTGGTTGATTGCCATTGACTGAAGGATCGAGGTCACCGTGGCCATCTGCGCGGCCAACGTGGTCACTGTCTCTGCAGGGACAATGGTTGTTTTAGTTTTCCTTCTATCGCCGCCTAGGCCTCCATAACCATCGTCGATCCAATCATCCATATTTCTTGAGATACGGTCGAGGATGACTTTGGCCTCCATGTATGTCTTATCCATAAAACCTCCTGCCGTGGAAGCATCAGCAATAACCTGCGTTGCTCTTTTCAGGCCATTGTAAAATGTTTCCATCAAGACACAATCGGGAATCTCGATATGCAGCCAGTTTTTCACCAGTCTCTTGAATCGCACCCAGGCGGTTCTCAGGGTCTCATTCTCCTTCTATTCAAAGTTCAACACATCCTTTCGTCGCATTACGTTGACGGCAGGTGGGAAGAACTTCTTCATGAACCGCTCCACCAATTGCTCTTATGAAGTGATCTCATTTGGCTCTAGTGAGTAAGCCCACCTCTTAGCCTCGTCCCTCAAGGTGTAAGGGAACAAATAAAATCTTATATTTTTTGGGGTCACGCCAGGTAAGGAAAAATTGCCACACATCTCGACAAAGCTGGTCAAATGGGCACATGGGTCTTCACCTTGCAGACCCCCCGAACTGCCCGACATTTTAAATCATCTGCAAAATGATTGGCTTAATCTCAAAATGCATGTTCTTCTCCACAGTCGGCCTCGAGATTCCAGGCAAAAAATCATACAAATTGGGTGCCGCATAATTACGCATCAGGATGTTGCGATCAGCCGTCAGGAAGACGGGATCCTTAGCCGGTCTAACAGCCTTGGTTCACAACTGGCACCGCGTTATCGTTATTGTCCGCCATGCTGGCTGCCTTCTTTCGCCTAAATCGATTCTAACAAACCCTTCCGCGGAAAGTTTGCTCGATCTCGGGGTCAATTACAAATTCCGGTTCAACACCAGGACTCATAAACCGTCAGGCTGCTCTCCACATTGAACAGCCAGTACAATGAGATCTGTCCTGCAAAATACCAAAAACACACAAACAAAAAACTGTTAACCAAATCCCCGACAACGGCACCATAAACTTGTAACGTAGGTTTTGATAGGTATGATTGATGATGTTCTATGCTTGAAATGATGCGATACTACTTCTAAATATGCATTAATTATTGATGTTCATGTAGTATGCCATACATTGTCACAAGTTTCCTTACAATAAAACCAAGTGTAATTCCACCACAAGTTTCTCGGTGTGATCCGAGGTCGAACACAGGGACTGGTTTAGGTTATTGTGGTATGTTCATGATATATGCGACCAAGTTTTCAATCTTTAAAAATGTGTTTGTACAGGTATATAAATTGCGATAAAATAAAGTAAAGTAGTAAAGATGCGATAATAAAATGAACTACAATAAACCTAAGCTAGATGATACAAGATACAGGCTTCATGTTACAAGATACTGGGGTCAAGGCTGGCTGTGAAAGTTGTGCAAAGACGTAGAATGCGGCGGCAAGTCTTATGAACAGAATAGAAAGAGAAAGACAAATAATATAAACAACGCAAGTTCTCAATTGCGTTGAAGCTACAAATGTTGTTCCGCTCTTCTTTTGGCGTATACCTTTTAGTGATCGGCCGCGCTCCCACATGTTTGTGGTGAAACAGAGACTAACGTAATAAACGTAAGGTTGCTTCTATGTCTGGAAGTACTACTTACTTTAGTTAATGCATTCTTCTGACCTTCTCTCGATAAATCAGAATGGCATCTTCACTTCTGCTCTCACAGGTGAAGATGTCGTCTAGCATGCCTTAGCTAAACACATTTTACATCTTTAATACAGATTAAATACTTAGTTAATTCATATTGCTTATTAGGGAATTAAGAAGGCATCATGAAGAAAGTGATTGACGGGTGAACAGAAATAAACAGAAAATGATAAATGAAAGCTATCAAAACATTTAATATCTCTATTAAGCGTTTGATACATGGTGTGAATAAAAAGAGAATGAGAAAGTGAAATACAACGATGAAAGAGATAGAACAGATACAAACAAGTGTCAATGTCTTGGCACTGATTCGATAGAGATCTGCTTGCCGGATAGGATGGATTAGATGATAGGAAGAGCTTCCCTCTTAGGCTTGCTCCATCGGTAGTAGGGATCTTTGCACAGAGCTTTCAATCAGGTGTTTGGCAGGTTAGAATTGAGATTCACCTCTAGGCCTTATCTCGTCTTCTTCCCGGATTTCTTCACTTAAGCAATCAGCTCAGCCTTTTCTCTCAATAGTTTTGTAGCACTTACCCCATATCCCATAGCATACTTTTTTCTCTAAAATCAAAGGGGTATTTATAGGTGTAGGTATTTGACTCCGGCCTTGTGGTCCCCACTGATGGTTATGGCAATTTCGAAGATGGAGGGATATTATTCCTTCTGTTATGCAATCAGACCGTCAATTCTGCACAATCGTTAGTTGTACACGTGTCTCAATCCTTCGCTTTTGCATTACTCAGTTGCATCTTTCGATCATGGATTCACATGCGGTGTTGTTATTATTACCGCATGTGGTTGAAACACAGCTCTGGACCGACTGTCGCATTGCACCGTCATTGCGGTAATCGTCTCTTCATTGTTGACTGACGGGCGCAATGTGATAGAGATGCGTTGATCAGTTTCTCGTGAGCCTTGAGCGCAAGCGGTGACTTGGTCTCCTGCAAAACAGAGTAAAATTCAGCTTGTCTTCCATCTTTATGATGTTAGTGGGTGTAATTGCAAACATTTATAATTATTGTAATACTAGGCTAATTTTCATACAATAGGTGCATATTTACTAACTTTTGGCCGCAATATCTAGATAAGGTGGCATAAATAACTTGTATTTCTACAAGTTACCAGGGAACGCTGCCAAGTAATTCAGAAGCCACCGGATCTCATGGGAAGGAACAATGTCAGTGATGACATTGTGCAGGCATGTCTGACCACCTGCGGAGATGCAGATTGCGGTAACCTTGAAGAATATTTTCTCAATCAGCATCCTTAACATCTATCTCTATTGCTTTCTTTAATGCTCCCTCTACTGCTTTATTATTGCATTCATTCAATTCAATTTATCGCTTTCCTAAATTAGTCTTTATTGTTTACGTGAATTTACTTTCATTTCAATTCCAGTTGCAATTAATTTCATACTGTGTTGAATTTATTTACATTCTTGCCTTAGTCTGCGTTGTTCCTAATTGCTGTGCATGATTAATTAAGAAGAAAATGAACACCGCAAAAGCTTATCCAAGCATTGCGATGTTGATGAAAATAAAAAAAATAAAAATAAAACTTTAATAACATTCGGTATGCATTGCGATGACGGGTATATCTTGTGCTGATAGATACACTTTGCACCCGTCTTTCTCAAATGTATTGAGTTGAGGAGTGTATTGCGCGTGTATGTACACTGTGCTCGTCCTCAGCAAAAGCGCACTATGACAAGGTAGTATTGTGCTGGTAGAAACACTGTGCGCCCGTCCTCCAGAAATGCGTTGAAGTTGAGGGGTGTGTTGCACTAATGCATGCGTTGCACCCGTTCTCCGCAAATATGCATTTGTGGTACATTGCGCCCGTCCAAATAAAATAAAAAGATAAAATCTTCGCTAAGAGAGTAGTCGAATCGTTTAAGCTTCCAAGGGAATTATGACTTAGCAAACGAAAGGACGTCCTTTCTGCTAATTCATAAATGAGAGGATCGCAGCGGCAAGCTTTTTGAGAATCTCGAAGCCTGCCATGCAGAGATTGCATTGGGCCCATCAAGGCCCAACCTATAAATCTCACCCTCCTTCAACCAAGGAGCTTATTTGAATCTCTCGCGAAAGAAACCCTAAGAATTCCTCTGCATACCAGACCTTCCGATTTCCTTCCTAAGTCCTAAGAAATTTCCAACTCTTTCACTGAACTGAAACCATGGCCAGAAAATCCTCACATTCATCCTCCCTACCATCATTACCTTCCCAAGCACCCGTCACCGCACGAGAGGCAGCATTCCTCGCTACTAGCCGCCATCTTGCCGCTCAGCCCAAGCCTGCCCAAAGAATCGCCAAGAAACCTCGGCGAAATCCCTCTGTAGCCAAACCTCTCACCATCCGAGAGGGGCCGAGCACGGAGAATGCCCCTGCCACCGGACCTGAGGTGGCACTTCTAGCACCTTCAACAGAAAGCAAACTGAAGAGAAGCGTTGACAAAGAGGTATTTGGGAGCAGTTTAAGCAATATGGAAAGAGAGGAGGGGCTACCAGAAGCTGGAGTTGTAAACCAACCCCTGCCTTCGGAGAAGGAAATGACAAAAGCTTCGCGGAGAAGGGCCCTGGCCGTTGCAGATCCTAAGGAGATTGTTACAATAGACTCCAATGAGGGACCCATCAGGGCCGTTTTGGAGGAGGTAGAAGCGAAGAAGCAGCTAAAGATGGAGAAGAGGAAGAGGGCGAAAAGCCTAGATTTCGATGGAAAATAAACCACCGCAAGGGTGGAAGAGGGGTTGTCAATGCAAGCCCAAGCATCAGCGCAACCTCAAGTCTCATCAATGCATATCAGAATGGTTACGACTGAAGATAGAGAAGATCCAAACATCACCCCTCTGATGCTACGTCGCAAGGAGAATGCGCCACAAGGATCAACAAGTGACCCATCATTTTTTCAGCGCATAGTAGAAGAGAATGAGAGAAGAAAAAGAGGAAGATGAGAAACAAGAAAAAATGTCACGTGCGTGCCAAATCATCGCATCAAGCGATTTGGCTAGAAAACTACACGATGAGAACGTGCACCGGGACAATGCAAGGGCGGCAGAAGAAGAAAGAAGAAGGCTCGAGGATGAGTAACGCATTTTTCTTGCCTTGGAGTAGTTCGAGAGAGAAATGAGAGAAGAAGAAGAAGAAGAAAAGAAGAAGAAGGAAGAGAAGGAAAAAATGACGCAAAGCAAATGTGCAGCACATTAGCGAAAACAAGAGAAAAGAAGTGGCGGAATGGAGAAGGGAAGAAGAAGAGCAATGCAAAGAAAGGGAACTCAAAGAAAGACAAAAGCCCCGCTTTGCATCTGCTCAAGACAAAAGAAAAGTAAAATTAAGAGCAACGAGCTCGCATCGACCAGGAGGCGCCCATCAAAAAAGAAAGAAAATGATGATATGATGATGGAGTGGATTTCTTCCCTCCGTCGACGCCACTACCAGATCTAATTACGAGTGTTGTGTTGAAGCATAGGTGGGAAACCTTCTGCCAATGCCCATCTATCATTATTCCTGCGGTAGTGAAGGCCTTTTATCATGGCCGACTCCATGACACCGAAGATGCGGTGATCATAGAAGGAAGGGTAGTACTATTCAGCGCAAGGGATATCAATGAACTGTATAAGATGAAGAACATCCAGGAAGCACCGGGTAACAAGATAATTGATGATCCTGAAGAAGCACACATGGAAGATATGCTGAAAATATTAACGCAACCGGACACCCAGTGGTCGGTATCATTAACAGGCATTAAGACCCCTGCCTCCAACAAGCTGCTCTCAGAGGTGTGACTTTCGGTATACTTAGTGAAATGGTGACTCATCCCAACATCGCATGATTAAACAATTTCAAGGGATCGAGTGATGGCCACATACTGCATCACGCGAGGCATTCCGATTGCTGTAGGCTAGTTGATTGCAAAGCAGATTCGAGGCTTTGTTGGCCGTGTGAGAGGCCAATACTTCTTTCCGTGGATGATTTTGAGCCTGTGCCTTTCTGTGGGCATAGGCATTGACGAAGAGCCCATGCCTGAAGTCCACGGCCCCATCCATACAAAGATCCTAAGAATTCTTCTCAAGGATTCCCCACATTGCCCTAAGCTTCAACCCAAAAGGCCTCTCATAGATCTGAATGCGCCGCAACAACCCAAGCCAAAGAAGCAGCGCATAAATGATAAAGGAAAGGAAAAATTCCAAGAAAAATCACCATAAGAGCAAACCCAACTACCCTTGGATCCCTTGCCTTTAATCATTTGCCCGCCTAGCCCTCTAATAGAGCCCCTTTCCCTTCTTCCTGAACAGTTCACCAACCTTCTCCTTGCTCCAGATTCAAACACCGTAACCCCAGCAGCATCCCCCAACCATCCATCTCCACCTCACTTTTCACCTCCATCGCTGTATGTTGATGACCTACACGGTTTGAGAGTAGACCCTTCTGCTTAACCTCAAACCGATGCTGGTGAGACATCGACGACTGACTTAGCAGAAATATGGTCCCTCTTCTCTCATCAACTTAACTTCTTTAGCCAGGTAATAACAAAGTTATAGGAGAGTAACGCAGAGTTGCAACACAGCAGTACAATGGTACAGCAGGCGATGATTAACATTCAACGTAATATCTTCACCATCCGCCTAAACCAAAGACAGATGGCAGAGCGCAACCATGAGTACTTTAATTTTCTAACGGCGTATCTACATGGTGCCTCCCCATCTACAGCAACCTCTGCAGTTTCAAGAAGCGCCTCAATGAGCTCTTCCGTAACATCCTCCTCAAGATCCCCCCCCCCCCCCCCCCCCCCCCGCAACTCTAAATTTGGGGGTGTGCCACCGTCTCCTTGATTTTGCAAATTTTTCTTTGCGACCATTCATTCATTTTTTTATATAGAAGCTATACCTTGTATTCATTTGTACATGCAAAAATTTTGTGATTGCGATATTCATAATTCTTTGTATACTTAGACAAATTTTATACAACAGAGTAATTATTCTTTCCATATGTGTTAGCCTCTTTACTTATCATCCTTTGTCAATTATTGCGGTAATTCTTGTCTTTCATTTTGCGTTGTTAATTGTGTTGCCATGATGAGTAGTATGCATACCTTTAGCAATATTTCTTATACATTGCACTTTCTGACTCACACTTAGACAATTCATCGCAATAGCTCTTCTTTACCTTCTCTATTTCAAGACTCTGCTCAAACCTTCTTTTCAAAATTTTGACTAAAGTGTTTTGTCTTTTCTGTCCAAAACAATGTAATGAGAACCTTGCACATCTCTAAATTTGGGGGTGGGGAAGGTCTGAGCAGATGCAATCAAGCGAATGCGGTCATATCAGGAAAATGCGCTCATCATCATTTACTATAAAAAAAAAAATTCATAAAAACTCCAATGTCATCGCAAGGGAAAATCCCAACCTGATAAGAGTTAAGTCGTGAAAGGAACCTGCTTGTAGTTGGATGTTTGTATGACACCCATGGGAGCAAGCTAAAACAAAGGTAGGTTTCCAGGATCGACGCAATATGAAAAAAAAAAAGAGAGAAAGAGAGAAAATAAGGATAAAAGAGACAACTCCTCTGACCAGCAAAAGTAAAACTTGGCTGAGGAACAAGAGTTGAAGTTGAGATTGGCACACAACTGAAGTTGGATGCTCACATGACACCCATGGGAGCAAGCAAAAACGAAGGGTGTAACCATGATCAACATTCTCTAATAAAATGACGTAAACCAGGCCACTGCATAAAGAACGCACTTCGTTGTTTTTGCAAGAAGAGGTAAAACATTCTTCTCAAAACTAGAAGGGAACTTTGGGTAGAGGTTTGTTATAGATAAGAATAAAGTAAAGCATGTGATGAAATGTTAAATGATAGAAGGAACTTGCATTGTTGAGTAATTTTGTAGAGTTGGAGCATTCAGAATAGCCGATCGATGCAAAGTCAGGATGGGAGTTGAGCGGAATTGCCTTAGTTGAAGATATGCTTGAGGACAAGCATATATCTAAATTTGGGGGTGTGATAACTTGTAGAAATACAAGTTATTTATACTGTTTTATTTAGATTATTCGGCAAAAAGAAGGAAAAGTTACGTCGATAGTATAAGAATTGGCTTAGAAATACGAAAATTGTAAAGTGTCATGAACACACCCACTAACCCCATTGTGATGGCGAAATGGAAGGTCAAAGTCTTTGTTTTGCAGGAAATAGGTCACCGTATGCGTTAACTGCTCGAGTACAAAATGAACAACGCATCTGCTCAGCATGCGGCAATCGATCAATAACGAAAAATGATCAACGCAATTGTAGCGCATGCGACGATTGATCATGGATTCAAGCAATCAACACATTTCCACCGCATGCGGTAATCAACAAGAGATCAAAACAACTACACTGCATGCGGCGATCGATCGAAGATGTGAAGAGCAACGCATTCGTGGGCGATTCTGACAAGTGTACAGCTTTTTTGTTGTACGATTCTGACAAATTGATCGTGGAGCAAAGAGGACTTTTCCATTACGCCATGGCAAGAATTATCAGAATTACACAATGGGACCACCAATACAAGAGCCGAGGTCTATAAATAGCTTCCTTGGATTCATTGTAAAGAAGGCTGGTCTGAAGAGACTTTACAGAGAAAATACGAGAGAACGATGAGACAAGGCTGAAAGGTGAGTCTCTGAGCACAAAATTCTTCCCACTCCCGAAGCAGAAGCTCTGTGCAAGAGGTCACTTCGATCTAGACAAGCCTGAGAGGGAAGCTTTCCACTCCATTTCATCCACATGCCGACAAGCACGATGTCTCAAATTGGGAACTATGTCAAGACATTGACACTCTTTCCGTATTTGTTTCTACTCTTTCATTCATCTACTGTGTTCATCTTCTTTAATCTTTCATTCACAATCATGTATCAAATGTCGATCCTTAGATTTAAATATCATTATCATCTCTCTGTTCCTTTCCACACATTGATCATCCATTTTCTCCATCATGTGTCATTAATCCTCTAGGAAAAGGGGAAGGATTAAGCGAGTGAGTTAATCCTTGTTAAGATAATCGACTAAGTTTAGCTAAAGCATGCTCGACGGCATCTTCACCTGTGAGAGCAGAAGTGAAGATGTTAATCTGCCTATCGAGAGAAAGTTGAAAGAATTCGTTAACTAAAGCGAGAAGTATTTCCAGAGATGGAAACAACCTTGCGATCATTATGTTCATCTCCGTTTCACCATAGACATATGGGAATGCGGCCGATCACTGAAAGGTGTAAGCCAAGGAAAAGCGGAACCTTAGTTACGTCCTTAACAGGATTAATGAACTTGCGATGTCCTTGCCTTCAACTCATTCTTTTTCTGATTCATTCACAAGACTTGCCACCGCATTCATTAGATTCTTTTGTACAACTTTACAGCCAGTCCTCACCCTGTATCATTAGTAGTTTAGACATTTATTTTATTTACAATGCAATTTTAATTTCATCGCAATTTACATCTTTTGCACAAACCCAATAATTCTTTATTCTTTATGATAATGGGTCACATTTACCACACTAGTATCGCATCTAAACAACAACAATCCCCGTGTTCGACCTCAGGTCAACCTGAGAAACGCACTACATCATTGCATACTACGAAGCATATGATCATCAACGCATACACCTAGAACGTAGTATCGCAATAATATCTTTATCGCAAAGCACTTGAGTGTATAGAGCATCATCATATTCATTAAGCAATGCAAAAGATCAAGATATAATACACATTATAATATTACATTCACGCACAAAAATTGGGCCTTGGGGAAACCCTGCTGGACCGATAGCCGTTTGGGGCAACAAACAAGCTCCGTTCCCAAAACCATCTACGCACACAGTTTTTTCTCACCGTTCTGAATCCTTGGGTCCATTTTCAAATTTTCACCCGCTAAAAAGTTGGCGTAAAAAAATTGGGCCCCGAAGCACCCCCGCTAGGCCCGATAGCCATTTGGGGCAACGAACAAGCTCCGTTCCCAAAACCGTCTGCATACATGGTTTTTTCTCATCGTTCTGAAAACCTGGGTCCGTTTTCAAATTTTCGCTCAAAGGAAAGTTCGCGCACAAAAATTGGGCCCTAGGGCACCCCCGCGGGGCTCGATAGCCGTTTGGTACACCAAACGAGCTCCGTTCCCTTATCCGTCTGCGCGCAAGGCTTTTTCTCATCATTCTGAACCCCTAGGTTCGTTTTCAAATTTTCGCCCACCTGAAAGTTCGCACACAAAAATTAGGTCCCGGGGCACCCTCGCTAAGCCCGATAGCCGTTTGGGGAACCAAACGAGCTTCGTTTTCAAAACCGTTCACGCACATGACTTTTTCTCATCGTTTGAAATCCTTGGGTTCGTTTTCAAATTTTCGTCCATTGGAAAGTTAACGCACAAAAATTGGGCCCCGGGGCACCCCCGCTACGCCCGATAGCTGTTTGAGGCACCAAACGAGCTCCGTTCCCAAAACCGTCTGTGCGCACGATTTTTTCTCATCGTTCGGAACCTCTGGTTTCGTTTTCAAATTTTCGCCTGCTAGAATGTTCGAGAACAAAATCTGGGCCATAGGGCGCGCCCGCTGGGCCCGATAGGCATTTCGAGCACCAAACGAGCTCCATTTCCAAAACCGTCTGCACGCACGACTTTTTCTCATCGTTTGTTTGTTTTTAAATTTTCGCCCGCCGGAATGTTCGCGCACAAAAAATAGTCCCCGGGGCACCCCATCGAGCCCGATAGCCGTTTGGGGCACCAAACGAGCTCCGTTTCCAAAACCATCTGCGCGCACGAATTTTTATCCTCGTTCTAAATCCCTATGTCCGTTTTCAAATTTTCACCTACTAGAAAGTCCGCACACAAAACTTGGGACCGAGGGCACCCCGCCGGGCTCGATAGCCGTTTGGGGCACCAAACGACTTTTGATCCCAAAACAATCTACACGCATGGCTTTTTCTGATCGTTCCGAACCCCTGGGTTCGTTTTAAAATTTTCGCTCGCCGGAAAGTTCGTGCACAAAAATTGGGCCCCGGGGCACCCTCGTTGGGCCTGATAGCCGTTTGGGGCACCAAACGAGCTCCGTTCCCAAAACCATCTGTGCGCACGGCTTTTTCTCATCGTTCTGAGCCCCTGGATTCATTTTCAAATTTTCGCCCGCAGGAAAGTTCGCGCACAAAAATTGGGCCCCGAGGCACCCCCGTCGGCCCGATAGCCGTTTAGGGCACCAAATGAACTTCGTTCCCAAAACTATCTGCACGCATGACTTTTTCTCATCGTTGTGAACCCCTGGGTTTGATTTCAAATTTTCGCCTGCTGGAAAGTTTACACATAAAAACTGGGCCATGGGGCATCCCCGCCAGGCCCGATAGCCGTTTGGGGCACCAAATGAGCTATGTTCCCAAAACTGTTTGCGCGCACGACTATTTCTCATCGTACTGAACCCCTATGTCCATTTAAAATTTTCGCCCGCCGGAAAGTTCGCACACAAAAACTAGGCCCCGGGGAATCCCTACCGGGCTCGATTTCCGTTTGGAGCACCAGACGAGCTTCGTTCCCGAAAACTTCTGCGCACAAGGTTTTTCTCATCGTTCTGAACCCCTGGGTCCGTTTTAAATTTTTTGCCCCTCGGAAAGTTCGTTCACAAAAATTGGGCCCTGGGCACCCCCGCTGGGCCCGATAGCCGTTTGGGGCAACAAACGTGCTCCGTTCCAAAAACCGTCTGCGCGCACGAATTTTTCTCATCATTCGGAACCCCTAGGTCCGTTTTCAAATTTTTGCCCGCAGGAAAGTTTGCGTACAAAAATTGGGCCCTAGGGCACCACGTCAGGCCCGATAGCCGTTTTGGGCACCAAATGAGCTCCGTTCTCAAAACAATGTTCGGGCACGGCTTTTTCTCATCGTTCTGAACCGTTGGGTTCGTTTTCAAATTTTCATTCGCTGGAATGTTCGCGCACAAAAATTGAGCCCCGGGACACCCCCGCAGGGCCCGATAGCCATTTGGGGCACCAAACGAGCTCTGTTCCCAAAACCATGTTCGGACACGGCTTTTTCTCATCGTTCTGAACCCCTGGGTCCGTTTTCAAATTTTCGCCTCCCGAAATGTTTGCGCATAAAAATTGGGTCCCAGGGCACTCCCGCCAGGCCCAATAGCCGTTTGGGGAACCAAACGAGCTCCGTTCCAAAAACTGTCTGCGCGCACGATTTATTTCATCGTTCTGAACGTCAGGGTCTGTTTTCAAATTTTTGCCCGTCAAAAAGTTCGTGCATAAAAATTGGGCCCCAGGGCACCATGCTGGGCCCATTGCCGTTTGGGGCACCAAACAACCTCTGTTCCCAAAACCGTCTGCGCACACGACTTTTTCTCATCGTTCTGAACTCTGGGGTCTGTTTTCAAATTTTAAAACTTCACGCACAAAAATTGGGCCTCAGGGCACCCCCGTAGGGCCCGATAGCTGTTTTGGGAACCAAACGAGCTCCGTTCCAACAACCGTGTGCACGCACGGCTTTTTGTCATTGTTTTGAACCCCTGGGTTCGTTTTCAAATTTTTGCCCGCTGAAAAGTTCGCGCACAAAAATTGGGGCCCGAGGCACCCCCGCCGGCAAGTTCGGTAGCCGTTTGGAGCACCAAACGAGCTTCATCCCCGAAACCATCTGTGCACACGGCTTTTTCTCATCGTTCTGAACCCCTGGGTCCGTTTTCAAATTTTCGCCCGCCGGAAAGTTCGCGCACAAAATGTGGCCCACGAGGCACCCCCACCAGGCCCAATAGTCGTTTGGGGCACCAAACGAGCTCGATTCCAAAATCCATCTACGCGCACGACTTTTTCTTATCGATCTGAACCTTTGGGTCTCTTTTAAAATTTTCCCCCGTCGACGCGCACAAAAATTGGGCTCCGGAGCACCTCCACTGGCCCTGATAGCCGTTTGGGGTACCAAACGAGCTCCAATCCTAAAACCGTCTGCGCGCACGACTTTTTCTCATTATTCTGAACCCTTGGGTTTGTTTTCAAATTTTCGTCCGCTCGAAAGTTCACGCACAAAAATTGGGCTCCTAGACTCCCTTGCCGAGCCCGATAGCCCTTTGGGGCATCAAACGAGCTCCATCCTCAAAACCGTCTGCGCGCAAGGCTTTTTCTCATCATTCTAAACCCCTTGGTTCGTTTTCAAATTTTCTCCCGCCGGAAAGTTTGCGTACAAAAATACGGCCCCGGGGCACCCCCGCCTAGCCCGATAGCCATTTGCGGCACAAAACGATCTCCGTTCCCAAAACTATCTACGTGCAACGATTTTTCTCATCGTTCTGAACCCCTGGGTCTATTTTTAATTTTTGCCCGCCAGAAAGTTCGCACACAAAAATTGGGCGCCAAGGCACCCCTGCCAGGCCTGATAGCCATTTGGGGTATAAAATGAGCTCCGTTCCCAAAATTGTTTGCGCGCACAACTTTTTCTCAACGTTTTGAACCCCTGGGTCCGTTTTCATAATTTCGCCCGCTGGAAAGTAGGCGCACAAAAATGGGCCCGGGGCACCCCTACCGGGCCCGATAGTTGTTTAGGGTACTAAACGAGCTCCGTTCTCAAAACCGTCTACGCACATGGCTTTTTCTCATCGTTCTGAACCCCTGGGTTCGTTTTCAAATTTTCATCTGCCGGAAAGTTCGCACACAAAAATTGGGCCCCGAGGCAACCCTGCCGAGCCTGATAGCCGTTTAGGGCACCAAAGAGCTCCCTTCCCAAAACCGTCTGCGCGCACAACTTTTTCTCATCGTTCTAAACCCCAGGGTTTGTTTTCAAATTTTCGCCCGCCGAAATGTTTGCGCAAAAAAGTTAGGCCCCAGGGCACTCCCGCCAGGCCCAATAGCCGTTTGGGAAACCAAACGAGCTCCGTTCCCAAAACCGTCTGCGCGCACGATTTATTTCATCGTTCTGAACGTCAGGGTCCATTTTCAAATTTTTGCCCGTCAGAAAGTTCGTGCATAAAAATTGGGCCCCAGGGCACCACGCTGGGCCCATTGTCGTTTGGGGCACCAAACAACCTCTGTTCCCAAAACCGTCTGCGCCCCCGACTTTTTCTCATTGTTCTCAATACTGGGGTCCATTTTCAAATTTTCGCCCGTCAGAAAGTTCGCGCACCAAAATTGGGCCCTGCGCACCCCCGTCGGGCCCGATAGTCATTTGGGGCACGAAACGAGCTTCATTCCAATAACCATATACGCGCACGACTTTTTCTCATCGTTCTGAACCCCTGGGTCTGTTTTCAAATTTTCGCCCGTCGAAAAGTTCACACACAAAAGTTAGGCACCGGGGCACCCCAACCGAGCACAATAGCCGTTTGGGCCAACAAACGAGCTCCGTTCCCAAAACCGTCTGCCCGTACGACTTTTTCTCATCGTTTCGAATCCCAGGGTCCGTTTTCAAATTTTCGCACGTCGAAAATATCGCACATAAAAATTGGGCCTCGGGGCACCCCTGTAGAGCTCGATAGCCGTTTAGGGCACCAAACGAGCTCTATTCCCAAAACCGTCTACGTGCACAACTTTTTCTCATCGTTCTGAACCCTGAGGTCCATTTTCAAACTTTCGCCCACCGGAAAGTTTGCGCACCAAAATTGGGCCCTAGGCACCCCCGTCGGGCCCGATAGTCGTTTGGGCCACGAAACGAGCTCCATTCCCAAAACCGTATACGCGCACGACTTTTTCTCATCGTTCTGAACCCCTTGGTCCATTTTCAAACTTTCGCCCGCAGGAAAGTTCCTCACAAAAATTGGGCCTCGAGGCAACCATGCCGGGCCTGAGCCGTTTAGGGTACCAAAGAGCTCCCTTCCAAAAATCGTCTGCGCGCATGACTTTTTCTCATCTTTCTGAACCCCAGGGTCCATTTTCAAATTTTTGCCCGCCGAAATGTTCGCACATAAAAATTTGGCCCCGGGGCACCTCGCCAGGCTCGATAGCCGTTTGGGGCACCAAACGAGCTCTGATCCCAAAACCGTCTACGCACACGATTTTTTTCATCGTTCTGAACGCCAGGGTCCGTTTTCAAATTTTCGCCCGCCGAAAAGTTCGCGCATAAAAATTGGGCCCCAGGGCACCACACCGGGCCCAATTGTTGTTTGGGGCACAAAACGAGCTCCGTTCCCAAAACCGTCTGCGCGCACAACTTTTTCTCATCGTTCTGAATACTGGGGTCTATTTTCAAATTTTCGCTCGTAAGAAAGTTCGCGCACAAATATTGGGCTCCGAGGTACCCCGCTGGGCCCTATAGCCGTTTGGGGCACCAAACGAGCTCTGTTCCCAAAACCAACTACGCACATGGCTTTTTCTCATCGTTCTGAACCCTAGGTCCGTTTTCAAATTTTCGCCCGCCGAAAAGTTCGTGCACAAAACTTAGGCGTCCGGGCAACCCAGTCGAGACGATAGCCGTTTGGGGCACCAAACGAGCTCCGTTCCCAAAACCGTCTGCGTGCACGGCTTATTCTCATCGTTTTGAACCCCAAGGTCAGTTTTCTAATTTTCGCACACCGGAAAGTTCGCACATAACAATTGGCCCTCGGAGCACCCCCGTAGGGTCCAATAGCCGTTTTGGGCACCAAATGAGCTACGTTCTCAAAACCGTCTACACGCACGACTTTTTATCATCGTTCTGAACCCTGGGGTTCGTTTTCAAACTTTCGCCCGTCAGAAAGTTTGCGCACCAAAATTGGGCCCTGGGCACCCACGCCGGGCCCGATAGCTGTTTGGGGCACGAATCAAGCTCCATTTCCAAAATCGTCTGCGCGTACAACTTTTTCTCATCGTTCTGAACCCCTTGGTCCATTTTCAAATTTTCACCCGCCGGAAAGTTCGCGCACAAAAAATGGGCTTCAGGGCACACCCGCCGGGCCCGATAGCCGTTTGAGGCAACAAATGAGCTCTGTTTCCAAAACCATTTGCGTTCATGGCTTTTCCCCATCGTTCTGAACCTCTGGGTCCGCTTTTAAACTTTCGCCCGCCGGAAAGTTCACGGACAAAAATTTGGCTCCGGGGGCACCCCCACCAGACCCGATAGCCGTTTGGAGCACCAAATGAGCTCCGTTCCCAAAACCATCTGCGCGCACCATTTTTTTCATCGTTCTGAACGCCAGGGTCCGTTTTCAAATTTTCGCCCACCGAAAAGTTCGCGCATAAAAATTGAACCCAGAGCACCAGCCAGGCCCGATAGCCATTTGGGGCACCAAACGAGCTCCGTTCCCAAAATCGTCAACGCGCATGGCTTTTTCTCATCGTTCATAAATAGGGAGTCCATTTTCAAATTTTTGCCCGTCAGAAAGTTTGCGTGCAAAAATTGGGCTCTAGGGCACCCCCGCTGGGCACGATAGCCATTTGGGGCACAAACGACCTCCGTTCCCAAAACCAACTGCGCGCAAGACTTTTTCTCATCGTTCTGAACCCCTGGGTCCGTTTTCAAATTTTCGCCCGCCAGAAAGTTTGCGCACAAAAGTTGGGCACTGGAGTACCCCAGCCAAGCACGATAGCCGTTTGGGGTACCAAACGAGCTCTGTTCCCAAAACCGTCTGCGCGCACGGCTTTTTCTCATCATTCTGAACCCAAGGGTTCATTTTTAAATTTTCGCCCGCCGGAAAGTTTGCGCATAAAACTTGAGCCTTAGGACAACACCGCGGGGCCCGATAGCCGTTTAGGGCACCAACGAGCTCCATTTCCAAAACCGTCTGCGCACACGACTTTTTCTCATCGTTCTGAACTCTGGGGTCCGTTTTCAAATTTTAAAACTTCACGCACAAAAATTGGGCCTCTAGGCACCCCGTAGGGCCCGATAGCTGTTTTGGGAACCAAACGAGCTCCGTTCCAACAACCGTGTGCACGCACGACTTTTTGTCATTGTTTTGAACCCCTGGGTCCATTTTCAAATTTTTGCCCGCTAGAAAGTTCGCGCACAAAAATTGGGGCCCGAGGCACCCCCGCTGGCGAGTTCGGTAGCCGTTTGGAGCACCAAACGAGCTTCATCCCCGAAACCATTTGTGCATACGACTTTTTCTCATCGTTCTGAACCCCTGGGTCCGTTTTCAAATTTTCGCCCGTCGAAAAGTTCGCGCACAAAATGTGGGCCACGGGGCACCCCCACCAGGCCCGATAGCCATTTGGGGCACCAAACGAGCTCGATTCCAAAATCCGTCTACGCGCACGGCTTTTTCTTATCGTTCTGAACCTTTGGGTCTCTTTTAAAATTTTCCCCCGTCGAAAAGTTCGCCCACAAAAATTGGGCTCCGATGCAGCCACGTCGGGCTCAATAGCCGTTTGGGGCACCAATCGAGCTCCGTTCCCAAAACCGTCTGCGTGCACGGTTTTTCTCATCGTTCTGAACCATTGGGTTCGTTTTCAAATTTTCTCCCGTCGGAAAGTTGCACACAAAAATTGGGCCCTGGGGCACCCCCGTTGGTCCCAATATCCGTTTGGGGAACCGAACGAGCTCTGTTCCCAAAACCATCTCTGTGTATGGTTTTTTGTCCTCGTTCTAAACCCTTGGGTATGTTTTTAAATTTTCACCCGCCGAAAAGTTCGCGCACAAAAATTTGGGCCACGGGGCACCCCCGCTAGGCCCAATAGCCGTTTAGGGCACCAAACGAGCTCAGTTCCCAAAACCGTCTGCGCGCACAACTTTTTCTCTTCGTTTTGAACCCCTGGGTCCGTTTTCTAATTTTCGCCAGACAGAAAGTTTGTGCATAAAAATTAGGCCTCGTGGTACCCCACCAGGCCCGTTTGCCGTTTGGGGCACCAAACGAGCTCCGTTCCCAAAACCATCTGTGGGACGATGTTTTGTCATTGTTCTGAACCCCTGGGTCCGTTTTCGAATATTCAACCACTGGAAAGTTCGCACACAAAATTCGGGCCCAGGGCACCCCCGCCGGGCTCGATAGCCATTTGGGGCTTCAAACGAGCTCCGTTTCGAAAATCGTCTGTGCGTAGGGCTTTTTATTATCGTTCAGTTCAACTGGATTCGTTTTCAAAATTTCGCCCACCTGAAAAGTTTGCGTACAAAAATTGGGCCCCAGGGCACCCGCTGGGCCCGATAGCCGTTTGGGGCACCAAACGAGCTCCGTTCCAAAAAAGCGTCTGCGCACATGACTTTTTCTCATCGTTCTGTACCCCTTGGTCCATTTTCAAATTTTCCCCTGTCGGAAAGTTCGCGCACAAAAATTGAGCCCCGAAGCACTCCCGCGGGGCCTGGTAGCCGTTTGGGGCACCAAACGAGCTCCGTTCCGAAAATCGTCTACGTGAATGGTTTTTTCTCATTGTTCTGAATCCCTGGGTCCCTTTTCAAATTTTTGCCCCTCGAATGTTCGCGCACAAAAATTAGGCCCCGGTGCAGCCCCGTCGGACCCATTAGCCGTTTGAGGCAGCAAACAAGCTCCATTCCTAAAACCATCTGCGTGCACGACTTTTTCTCATCGTTCTGAATCATTGGGTCCGTTTACAAATTTTCTCCCGTCGGAAAGTTCGCGCACAAAAATTGGGCCCCAGGGCACCCTTGCCGGTCGTGATAGCCGTTTGGGCCACCGAACAAGCTCCGTTCCCAAAATCGTCTACTCGCATGGTTTTTTGTCCTCGTTCTGAACCCCTGGGTCTGTTTTCAAATTTTCACCCGCCGGAAAGTTCGCCCACAAAAATATGGCTCGAGGGTCTCCCTACCAGACCTGATAGCCGTTTCGAATACCAAATGAGCTCTGTTCCCAAAACCGTCTGCACAAGTTTTTTTCTCATCGTTCTGAACCCCTGGGTCCATTTTCAAATTTTTGCCCGTTGGAAAGTACGCGCAAAAAATATGGCTCGAGGGTCTCCCTACCAGACCTGATAGCCGTTTCGAATACCAAATGAGCTCTGTTCCCAAAACCGTCTGCACAAGTTTTTTTCTCATCGTTCTGAACCCCTGGGTCCATTTTCAAATTTTTGCCCGTTGGAAAGTACGCGCAAAAAATTGGTCCTCGGGGTACCCCCGCTGGGCCCGATAGCCGTTTGGGGCACCAAACGAGCTTTGTTCCCAAAAACGTCTGCGCATGACTTTTTCTCATCGTTATTAACACCTGGGTTCGTTTTCAAATTTTTGTCTGCCAGAAAGTTCGTGCACAAAAATTGGGCCCCAGGACACCTCCGCCAGGCCCGATAGCCTTTTTGGGCACCAAATGAGATCCGTTCCCAAAACCATCTACACGCATGACTTTTCCTCATCATTCTTAACCCCTAGGTCCATTTTCAAATTTTCGCCCGTCATAAACTTGTTGACTATAAAAATAAAATGTTATGCTATGTATTGCTTATGCACACTACTGATGATATTTTATGCGATACTATGTTTTAAATGTATGTGTTGATAGTGATATGCTCGTAGTATGCGTTGAACTAGTGCGTGTCACAAGTTTCCTTGCACTGAAACCAAGTATAATTCCAACGCAAGTTTCTCATAATGATCCGAGGTCGAACACGGGGATTGTTGTCGTTAAATGCGATACTAATCTGGTATATGCGACCGGTTTTTATAAAGAATAAAGAATTTTGGTTTGTATAGAAATATAAATTGCACTGAAGTAAAATTGCGTTGAAAGTAAAACGCGTTGTAAATAAAATGCGTTGATAAAGTAAATTCCTAAAAAACTATGATACATGATATAGGGGTCGAGCACTGGCTGTGAAGTTGTACAAAAGAATCTATGAATGTGATGGCAAGTCTTATGAATGAAGCAGAAAGAGAAAGAGTAAAGAGTAAAAACATCACAAGTTCGTCAATCGTGTTAAGGACGCAACTAAGGTTCTGCTTTCCCTTGGCGTACACCTTTCAGTGATCGGCCGCGTTCCCATACGTCTATAGTGAAACAGAGATGAACGTGATGAACGCAAGGTTGTTTCCATCTCTAGAAATACTTCTCGCTTTAGTTAATGCATTCTTCCAACCTTTTCTTGATAGACAGAATAACATCTTCACTTCTACTCTCACAGGTGAAAATGTCGTCAAGCATGCTTTAGCTAAACTTAATTGATTCCTTGACATAGATTGACTCACTCGCTTAATTCTTGCTATTTACCCCGAGGATTAAGAACACATCATGGAGAAAATGGATGATAAATGTACGAAAAGAGACAGAAAGGTGATAACGATGACGATGATAACATTTAATTCTAAAATTAAGCGTTTGATACATGTTTGTGAATAAGGGATTAGAGAAGATGAACACATACGATGAATTAGAGAATAGAAACAAATACGGAAAGAATGTCAACGTCTTGACACAGATCCCGATTGGAGACTTGTGCTTGCCGGTGTATGGATATGGTGCAGAGGAAAGCTTCCCTCTCAGGTTTGCTTTCCTGGTAGAATTGACCTTTTGTACAGAGCTTCAGCTTCGGGAATCAGAAGAAATCTTTGCTCAGAGACTCACTTTTCAGTCTTGTCTGGTAGTTCTCCCAGATTTACTCTATAAAGTCTCTTCAGACCAGCCTCTTTCCCAGTATCAGTATATCTTTTAGCAAATTTGAGGAAGCTATTTATAGGCAAGACCTTGGCTATTTGAATTTGTGGTCCCCGCTGTCTAATTATCGTAATTCCTACAATGGCGTAATGGAAAATTCCTTTCTATTCCACGATCAATCCGTCAGAATTGCACAACAAAAAGCTGTACACTTGTCAGAATCATCCGCGAATGCATTGCTCTTCACATCTTCGATCGATCACCGCATGCGGTGTTGTTTTTTATTACCGCATGCAGTTGAAATGCGTTGATCGCTAAAGCTCTTGATCGATTGTCGCATGCGGCTTCATTGTGTTGATCATCTCTTCGTGTTTTATTGATGGGTGCATGTGATGTAGACGCGTTGTACATTTTGCCTTCGAGCCATTACACATGTGGTGACCTATTTCATGCAAAATAGAAACTGAAACATTCTATTTCGCCATCGCAATGGTGTTAGTGGATGCGTTTACGACATTTCATAATTTTCGTATTTCTCAGCTAATTCTTATACTATCGACGCAAGTTTCCTCTGTTTTTGCCGCAATATCTAAATAAAACAGCATAAATAACTTATATTTCAACAAGTTATCAGCCAACCGAAAAGTTTGCGCATAAAAATTGGGCCTCGGAGCACCTCCATTGGCCTTGATAGCCGTTTGGGGCACCAAACGAGCTCCGTTCCTAAAACCGTCCGCGCGCACAACTTTTTCTCATTATTTTGAACCCCTGGGTTTGTTTTCAAAATTTCGCCCGCCCGAAAGTTTACGCACAAAAACTGGGCTCCTGGACTCCTCTACCGAGCCCGATAGCCCTTTAGGGCACCAAACAAGCTCTGTTCCCAAAACCGTCTGCGCGCACGACTTTTTCTCATCGTTCTAAACCCTTGGGTTAGTTTTCAAATTTTTGCTCGTCGAAAAGTTCGCACACAAAAATTGGGCCCCGGGGCACCCCCGCCGGGCCCGATAGCCGTTTGTGGCATCAAACGAGTTTCGTTCCAAAAATCGTCTGCACGCACGACTTTTTTTCATCATTCTAAACCCCTTGGTTCGTTTTCAAATTATCGCCCGCCGGAAATTTCGCGCACAAAAATTGGGCCCTGAGGAACCCCCATCGGGCTCGATAGCCGCTTGGGGCACCGAACGAGCTCCGTTGCCAAAACCGTTTGCGCGTACGGCTTTTTCTCATCGTTCTGAAACCCTGGGTCTGTTTTCAAACTTTCGTCTGCTGGAAAGATCGCACATAAAATGTGGGCCCCAAGGCACCCTCGACAGGCCCGATAGCCGTTTGGGGCAACAAATGAACTCCGTTCCCAAAACCGTTTGCGCATACGACTTTTTCTCATCGTTCTGAACCCCAGGGTTCGTTTTTAAATTTTCGCCTGCTGGAAAGAGTCGAGCATAAAAATTGGGCCCTAAGGCACCCCCGCCGGGCCCAATAGCCGTTTGGGGCACCAAATGAGCTATGTTCAAAGAATCGTCTACGCGCACGGGTTTTTCTCATCGTTCTGAACCCCTAGGTCCGTTTTCAAATTTTCTCACAAAAATTGGGCCTCGGGGCACCTCTGCCTGGCCCGATAGTCGTTTGTGGTTCCAAACGAGCTCCGTTCCCAAAACCGTCTACGCGCATAAAAATTGGGCTACGGGGCACCCCCGCCAGGCTTGATAGCCGTTTGGGGCACTAAACATTCTCCGTTCCCCAAATCGTCTACGCGCACGACTTTTTCTCATCATTCTGAGTCCTTGGGTTCGTTTTAAAATTCTGCCCGTCGAAAAAGTTCACGGACAAAAATTGGGTCCCAGGGCACCCTCGCTAGGCCCGATAGCTGTTTGGGGCACCAAACGAGCTCCGTTCCCAAAACCGTCTACGCGCACAGCTTTTTCTCATCGTTCTGAATCCCTAGGTTCGTTTTAAAATTTTCGCCCACCGGAAAGTTCGCGCACAAAAATTGGGCCCCGTCGCACACCCCCTGGGGCCCGATTGCCGTTTGGGTCACCAAACGAGCTCCGTTCCCAAAACCGTTTGCACACACGACTTTTTCTAACCGTCCTGAATCCCTGGGTCCATTTTCAAATTTTTGCCCACCGGAAAGTTCGGGCTAAAAAAATTGGGTCTCAAGGAACCCCCGCCAGGACCGATAGCCGTTTGAGGCACCAAACGAGCTCTGTTCCAAAATTCGTCTGCGCGGACGACTTAATCATTCCAAACCCCTGGGTCCGTTTTCAAATTTTCACCCGACGGAAAGTTTGCTGACAAAAATTTGGTCTCGGGGCACCCTCGCAAGGCCCGATAGCCATTTTGGGCAACAACTGAGCTCCGTTCCCAAAACCGTCTACGCGCAAGCTTTTTCTCATCGTTCTGAATCCCTGGGTTCGTTTTAAAATTTTCGCCGCCGAAAAGTTCACACACAAAAATTGGACCCCAAGGCACCCCCGCCAAGCCCGATAGCCGTTTGGGTCACCAAACGAGCCCCGTTTCTAAAACTTTCTACACACACGGCTTTTTCTCATCGTTCTGAACCCCTAGGTCCGTTTTCAAATTTTCGCCCGCTGGAAAGTTCACACACAAAAATTGGGTCTCACGGCACCCCCACCGAGCCCGATAGCCATTTGCGTTATCAAACGTGCTCCGTTCCCAAAACTGTCTGCACGCACGGCTTTTTCTCATTGTTCTAAACCCTGGGTCCGTTTTCAAATTTTCGCCTCCGGAAAGTTCACAAACAAAAATTGGTCCCCCGGGACACCACTGTACGACCCGATAGCCGTTTGGGGCATCAAACGAACTCTGTTTCTAAAATCGTCTGCGCGAACGAATTTTTCTCATCGTTCCGAACTCTAGGGTGCGTTTTCAAATTTTTGCCCGTCGGAAAGTTCGCGCATAAAAATTGGGCCCCGTGGCACCCCCGTTGGGCCCGATAGCCGTTTGGGGCACCAAATAAGCTCTTATCCCAAAACTGTCTACGTGCACGACTTTTTCTCATTGTTCTGAATGCAGAGGTCCGTTTTCCAACTTTCGCTCGCCGGAAAGTTCGCGCACCAAAATTGGGCCTCGGGGCACCCCCGTAAGGCCTGATAGCCGTTTTAGGCACTAAACGAACTCCGTTCCCAAAATCGTTCGTGTGCATGGCTTTTTCTCATCGTTCTGAACCCTTGGGTGCATTTTCAAATTTTCGCCTGCCGTAAATTTCGGGAACAAAAAGTGGGCCCAAGGCACCCCCGTCGGGCTCGATAGCTGTTTGGGCCACCAAACAAGCTCCATTCCTAAAACTGTCTGCATGCACGGCTTTTTCTCATCATTCTAAACCCTTGGGTTTGTTTTCAAATTTTTGCTCGTCAAAAAGTTCGCATAAAAAAATTGGGCCCCAAGCATCCCCGCCGGTCCCGATAGCCATTTGTGGCATCAAACGAGCTCCGTTCCCAAAAAAGTCTGCGTGCACGAATTTTGCTCATCATTCTGAACTCCTGGGTCCATTTTCAAACTTTCGCCCGCCAAAAAGTTCACGAACAAAAGTTGGGCCACGAGGCACCCTCGCGGGGCCCGATAGCCGTTTGGGACACCAAACGAGCTCCGTTGCCAAAACCATCTGCGCACACGGCTTTTTCTCATCATTTTCAACCGTGGGTTTGTTTTCAAACTTTCGCCAGCCAGAAAGTTCGTGCACAAAAATTGGGCCCCAAGACACTCCTACCGGGCCCGATAGCCGTTTGGGGCACCAAACGAGCTCCGTCCCCAAAATTGTCTGCGCGCACGACTTTTTCTCATCGTTCTGAACCCTAGGGTCCATTTTTAAATTTTCGCCCGCCGGAAAGAGCGTGCATAAAAATTGGGCCCTAGGCACCCCACCGGGCCCAATAACTGTTTGGGGACCAAACGAACTCCGTTCCCAAAACCGTTTGCGCGCATAAATTTTTCTCATCATTTTGGACCACGGGTTTCGTTTTCAAACTTTCGCCTGCTGGAAAGTTCGCGCACCAAAATAAGGCCCCGGGGCACCCCTACTGTGCCCGATAGCCGTTTGGTGTACTAAACGAGCTCTGTTTCAAAATCCGTCTGCGCGCACGGCTTTTTCTCATCGTTCTCAACCCCTGGTTTCGTTTTCAAATTTTCACCCGTCGGAAAGTTCGCGCAAAAAAATTAGTTCTTGGGCACCCTCGTCGGGCCCAATAGCCGTTTGGGGCACCCCCGTCGGGCTCGATAGCCGTTTGGGGCACAAAACGAGCTCCGTTGTCAAAACCATCTACGCACACGACTTTTTCTCATCGTTTTGAACCCCTGGGTCCATTTTCAAACTTCCGTTCTTCGAAAAGTTCGTGCACAAAAATTGAGCCCCGGGGCACCCCCACCGGGCCCGATAGCCATTTGGAGCACCGAACGAGCTCGTTCCCCAAACCATCTCTGCGCACAAATTTTCTTATCGTTCTAAAGCCCTGGGTTCATTTTCAAATTTTCGCCCGCTAGAAAGTTCGCGCAGAAAAATTGGACCCCCGGGCATCCCCGCTGGGCCCGATAGCCGTTTAGGGCATCAAGCGAGCTCCGTTCCTGTAACCGTCTGCACGCATAGCTTTTTCTCATCGTTCTGAACCCCTGGCTTCATTTTGAAATTTTCGCCCAGCGGAAAGTTCGCAAACAAAAAGTGGGCCCCAGGGCACCCCCGCCGGGCCCGATAGCCGTTTGGGGCACCAAACGAGCTCCGTTCCCAAAACTGTCTGCGCGCACGAATTTTTCTCATTGTTCTAAACCCTGGGTCCATTTTCAAATTTTCACCCATCGGAAAGTTCACGCACAAAAATTTGGCCCTAGGACACCACTGCAGGCCCGATAGCCGTTTGGGGCACCAAACGACCTCCGTTCCCAAAATCGTCTACGGCATGATTTTTTTCTCATCGTTCTGAACCCCTGGGTCTGTTTTTAAATTTTCGCCCGTCGGAAAGTTTGCACACAAAAATTGGGCCCTGTGGCACCCCCGCAGGGCTCGATAGTCGTTTCACGCACCATATGAGCTTTGTTCCCCAAACCGTCTGCGCGCACGGCTTTTCCTCATCGTTTTGAACCCCTAGATCCGTTTTCAAATTTTTGCCACTGGGAAAGTTTGCACATAAAAATTTTACCCCGTTGCACCCTTGGGCTCGATAGCCGTTTGTGGCACCAAACAAGCTCCTTTCCCAAAATCGTCTGCGTGCTCGGCTTTTTCTCATCATTCTAAACCCTTGGGTCCGTTTTCAAATTTTCGCCCGCCGGAAAGTTCGCAGACAAAAATTGGGCCCCGGGGCACCCTTGCCAGGCCCGATAGCCGTTTGGGGCACCAAACAAGCTCCGTTCCCAAAACCGTCTACGCGCACAGCTTTTTCTAATCATTCTAAATCCCTTGGTTCGTTTTAAAATTTTCGCCCACCGAAAAGTTCGCGCACAAAAATTGGGCCCCGTGGCACCCCCGCAGGGCTCGATAGCCGTTTGGGGCACCAAACGAGCTCCGTTCTTCAAACCTTATGCGGACACGACTTTTTCCCATCGTTTTGAACCCCTGTGTCCATTTTCAAATTTTCGCCCGCTGGAAAGTTTGCGCACAAAAAATGTGCCCCGGGGCTCCCCCAGGCTCGATAGCCGTTGGGGCACCAAATGAATTCCGTTCCCAAAACCATCTACGTGTACGACTTTTTCTCATCTTTCTAAACCCCTGGGTCTGTTTTCAAATTTTCGCCCGCCGGAAAGTTCGCAAACAAAAATTGGGCCCTAAGGCCCCCTCACAACGCCCAATAACTGTTTGGAACAACAAACGAACTCCGTTCCCAAAATTGTCAGTGCGCACAGCTTTTTCTCATTATTTTGAATCCATGGGTCCGTTTTAAAATTTTCGCCCGCTAGAAAGTTCGCGAACAAAAATTGGGCTTCGGGGCACCCCCGCCGGGCCTGATAGCCATTTGGGTCACCAAATGAGCTCTGTTCCCAAAACCTTCTGCACGCACGGCTTTTTCTCATCGTTCTGAACCCTTGGGTTCGTTTTCAAATTTTCGCTCGCCGGAAAGTTCAAGCACAAAAATAGGGCCTCGGGGCACCTTCGCCAGGCCCGATAGTCGTTTGGGGCACCAAATGAGCTCCATTCCCAAAACCGTCTGCGCGCAAGACTTTTTCTCATCGTTCTGAACCCTTGGGTCCATTTTCAAATTTTTGCCCGCAGGAAAGTTCGCGCACAAAAATTGTGCCCCGGGGCACCCCGCAAGGCACGATAGCCGTTTGGGGCACCAAACGAGCTCCGTTCCCAAAATCGTCTATACGCATGGCTTTTTCTCATCATTCTGAACCCCTGGGTCCGTTTTTAAATTTTCGCCCGCGGGAAAGTTTGCGCACAAAAATTGGGCCCCATGGCACCCTCGCAGGGCCCGATAACTGTTTGGCGCACCAAACGAGCTCCGTTCCTCAAACCATCTATGCGCACGACTTTTTCTCATCGTTCTGAACCCCTGGGTCTGTTTTTAAATTTTCGCCCGCATGAAAGTTTGCGCACAAAATTTGGGCCCTGTGGCACCCCCACAACACCCGATAGCCGTTTGGTGCACCAAACGAGCTTCGTTCACCAAACCGTCTGCGCGTACTGGCTTTTCTCATCGTTCTAAACCCCAGGGTCCATTTTCAAATTTTCTCATCATTCTAAACCTCTTGTTCATAGAATCAGCACTTGAAGGGAACAACCTCTCAACTAACCCTAATCAAGTAGGAGTGAATTCCCTCTTGCACCCTTGTTCCCAGCTATTTATCCGGTCTTATCTCAAATATGGCAAGCTTATTGAGTAGAGGCAATTGGTCTACTCTCACCGTTTGCAGATCAAAGGATAATCTCGAACAAACAAGAGTGTCCAAGTCTTGTTTTGCAGGAAATAGGTCACCGCATGCGTTAATTGTTCAAGGACAAAAATGAACAACGCATCCACACAGCATGCAGCAATCGATCAAGAACGAAAAAAGACCAACACAATTGCAGTGAATGCGACAATCGATCATGGATTCAAGCGATCAAAGCATTTCCACCACTTGTGGCAATCAACAAGAGATCAAAACAACTACATCGCATGCAGTGATCGATCGAAGATGTGAAAAGCAATGAATTCGCAGGAGATTCTGACAAGTGTACAGCGTTTTTGTTGTATGATTCTAACAAATTGATCGTGGAGCAGAGCGGACATTTCCACTATGCAATGGCAGGAATTATCAGATTTACAAAGTGGGACCACCAATACAGAGAGCCAAGGTCTATAAATAGCTTCCTCGAATTCATTATTAAAGAGGCTGGTCTGAAGCACTACAGAGAAAATCCAGGAGAACGACGAGACAAGGCTGAAAGGTAAGTCTTCGAGCAAGAAATTCTTCCCATTCCCGAAGAAGAAGCTCTGTGCAAGAGGTCACTTTTACCTGGGAAGCAAGTTTGAGAGGGAAGCTGTCCACTCCATTTCATCCACATGTCGGCAAGCACAACGTCTCCGATCGGGATCTATGTTAAGACATTGACACTCTTTCCGTATTTGTTCTTATTTTCCCTATTCATCTACTGTGTTCATCTTTCTTTAATCTTTCATTCACAATTTGTATTAAACGCTTATCCTTAGATTTAAATATCATTATCGTAATCATTATCATCTCTTTGTTTTTTTCCATACATTCATAGTCTATTTTCTCCATCATGTGTCATTAATCCCTTGGGTAAAGGGGAAGGATTAAGCGAGTGAGTTAATCAGTGTTAAGGAAATCGGTTGAGTTTAGCTAAAGCATGCTCGACGGTATCTTCACCTGTGAGAGCAGAAGTGAAGATGTTATTTGTCCTATCCAGAAAAGGTTGGAAGAATGAGTTAACTAAAGCGATAAGTATTTCCAGAGATGGAAACAACCTTGCATTCATCACGTTCATCTCTGTTTCACCATAGACATATGGGAACATGGCTGATCATTGAAAGGTGTAAGCCAAGGGAAAGCAGAACCTTAGTTGCGTTCTCAACAAGAATTGACAAACTTGCGATGTTCTTTCCCTCAACCCATTCTCTTTCTGATTCATTCATAAGACTTGTCACCGCATTCATTAGATTCTTTTACACAACTTCACAGCTAGTCCTCACCCTGTATCATTAATAGTTTAGACATTTATTTATCATCGCAATTTACTTTAACGCAAACCAATTCATTATTCTTTATTTTAAATCGGTCGCATTTACCACATTAGTATCACATTAACAATAACAATTCTCGTGTTCGACCTCAGGTCAATCTTAGAAACTTGCATTGGAATTATACTTGGTTCCAGCGTAAGAAAACTTGTGACATGCACTACATCATCACATACTACAAAGCATATCATCATCAACGCATACATTTAGAACGTAGTATCGCAACATATCATTATCGAAAATAACTTGAATCATTCATCAGTAGTGCATAAGCATAAAAAGATAATTTTATCAATTTTATTATTACAAGTTTTGGCGCCGTTGCTAGGGATCGATAACGTTTAGTGTTGAATATTCTTGTGGTATTTTGCAGGACAGATTTCTACTATACTGTCTGTTTATTGTGGAGAGCAGGCTGACGGTTTATGAGTACTGGTACTGATCCAGAATTCGAAGCCAACCCAGAGATCGAGCATACTTTTCGCGCACGAGCACGCCAGAACTGCATTACGAGAAGAAGGAACATGGTGAATAATAACGACAGGCCCGATGGTAATCAAGGGGTAAATCGGCCAGCGCATGACCCTGTTTTTCTTACTGCCGACCATAATATCTCAATGAGGAACTATGCGGCGATGAATTGGTCTCTTGCAAAATAAAATAAAGTTTGGCTTGTCTTCCATCTTTTTGGCATTAGTGGGTGTAAGCATAAACATTTATAATTATTGTCATACTGGGCTAATCTTCATACAATTGGCGCATAATTACTAACTTTTGGCTGCAATATCTAGATAAGGTGGCATCAATAACTTGTATTTTTACAAGTTATCACACCCCCAAGTTTAGATATATGCTTTTCCTCAAGCATATCTTCTATCAAGGCAATCATGCTCCATTCCTATCTTATATTTCTGCGATGATTGGTTGCTACGAATGTTACACTTGGCACATTACCTGACATCGCACTTTTCCTTCTACTAATTCTTAGCAAGCCCTACCTTTTCCTTCTATGTAACAAAATTTTGCTCAAAGACACTTTTCTAGTTTTCAAAATAGAATGCTTATCTCTTCTTTATCAAAACAACTTGATGTATCTATAGCGGTGAGTAAATGTGCGTCATTTATTCACTTAGAGACAATTGGTCATGGTTACACTCTTCGTTTTGGCTTGTCCCCACGGGTATCATGCAAACATCCAACTACGGTTGTGTGCCAGTTCTAACTTTAACTCATGATAATCAGAGGAGTTGTCCCTTGCATTCTTTTTTTTCTCCTTTTGGTTTATACTACGTTGTTCTTGGAAACCTACCTTCGTTTTGGCTTACTCCTACGGGTGTCATACGAACATCCAACTACAAGCAGGCTCCTTTCACAACTAAACTCTTATCAGGTTGGGAATAGTTTTGAAATTCTCCCCTGCGCTGACATTGGAGTTTTGCATAAAAATTTATTATTATTTTTTTTTTATAAATGGAAATGGATGCATTTTCTTAAATACTGCATATTTCTGATTTCATATGCTCAAAACTTCCCCACCCCCAAATTTAAAGATGAGCAAGGTCCTCATTGCATTGTTTGGATAGACTAAACAAACACTTAGAAGAAAATTTCAAAAAGAAGGTTTGAGCAGAACTTTAAAAGATAAAAGGTCTGTACTGCTAAACTAAGAATTAACTAAGTGTTAGTCAGAATTTACTAAGTATGGGAAATGTTTCTAAGTGTAAACATATGATACATCATAGCAACGCAATGATGATCGTAAAAATAAAAGATTAAGAACATCACAACAATTAACAAAGGCTAATAAAGAAAAAGGCACAAGCAAAAAGTAGAGTGAACATGTACTCTAACTGTATTGAATATTAACAACGTATACAAATAATTATAAATGAATGCAATACAAAATTTTCCGTTGCCTGTACAAGTCAAAGAATTTGAGCTTTTCTTTCAAATTTGATTCAGAAGGGTGCATGATTCAAAATTTCACACCACGCTTCCATTAAACGCAGACACATTTTTGCTGAGGACGGGCAACACACATGTACTCCCGCAACACGCCCCTTAACTGAACACATTTCTGGAGGATACCTGAACATAGTGCATTTAGCTAAGGATGGGAAAAGAGCACACGTATGCGCAACACACCCATCAACGCAATGCATTTGGGTGTAATAGACGCAAGGTGCCTCTTGTTAACACACAATGCACCCATCATCGCTTTTTATACCAGTATTTATTTTTTTTCTTAATTCATCGAAAATGCAAATCGAAGAGGACTTTGTAGTGTTTAATGATCAATCATTCACAAGAACTTACGAACGGCGCTATTAAATTAAAGAAATGGGAATACGCACGAAATTAAATTGAAATGAAACACAGAAAGCATTAAAGGCTAATTCTGATAAGCAGTAAATAACGGAATTTAAGAAGCGGTAAAAGAAAGTTATAAAGAAAGCGAGTAAACATAGATAGAGATGCTAATTAAAAGAAGTTTTCAAAATTACCACAACAGCATCCCCTGCAAGCAGTCAAGCTTGCCTGTACAATGCCATCAAGGACATTGTTCACCTCTTTGCCTCATCTGGCAATATGTAGGGGAAGAGAAGCAATCTAATTCCTTTGGGAGTCACACCAAGTATTGGGAATGCGTTGCACTTCTCAACCCTTGCATTCTCCGCAACCATAGGTTTGAAATTCCGGCACTTATTATGGTTCTGATGTGCTCCTGCGCGAAAAATACACCTGATCTCTGGGTCCGCTTAGAATTTCTAGATTACTCCAATACTCATAAGCCGTTAGACTGCTCTTCGCGATAAACAACCAGTACAAAGAGATCTGTCCTGCACATACTCAGACAATAAACTGTTAACCAATCCCCGGTAATGGCGCCATAAACTTGTAACGTGTTTTGGGATGTATGATATTAAGTGCTCATGATGATACGATACTACTTCTATTTATGCATTAATTTGGAATGTTCAGGTAGTATGCTCTACGTTGTCACAAGTTTCGCAAGTTTCTCGGTGTGATCCGAGGTCGAACACGGGGAAATGGTGTCGGTTATTGCAGTACATTCATGGTATATGCAACCAGATTTTCAATTCTTTATAAAGAAGTTTATACAAGTAAGTAAATTGCAGTAAAATAAAGGAAAGCAGTAAAGATGCGATAAAACATAAAAATGCAATAAACCTAAGCTAGATGTTACAAGATACAGACTTCATGTACAAGATGCTAGGATTAAGGCTGGCTGTGAAGGTTGTGCAAAGACGTGGGATGCGGCAACAAGTCTTATGAACAAAATAGAAGAGAAAGATAAGTATTACAAACAACGCAAGACCTTTATTGGATTTAAAGGTACAAATACTGTTCCGCTCTTCTCTTGGCGTACACCTCTCAGTGATCGGCCATGTTCCCCACATGTCTGTGGTGAAACAGAGTCTAACGTAATGAACGCAAGGTTGCTTCCATGTCTGAAAGTACTACTCGCTTTAGTTAATGCACTCTTCTGACCTTCTCTTGATAGATCAGAATGACATCTTCACTTCTGCTCTCACAGGTGAGGATGTCATCTAGCATGCTTTAGCTAAACATATTTTATAACTTTAATACAGATTAAGTTCTTAGTGATTCATATTGCTCATCAAGAGATTCAGAAAACATCATGAAGAAAGTGACTAATGGGTGAACGGAAACATACAGAAAATGGTAGATGGAATCTATCGAAACATTTAATATTTCTACTAAGCATTTGATACATGATGTATGAATGAAGAGATAACGAAACTATGGAATACAATGAAAGAGAAATGGAACAGATACAAACAAGTGTCAATGTCTTGGCACAGATTCAATGGAAATCTGCTTGTTGGATAGGATGGTTTCGATGGTAGGAAGAGCTTCCCTCTCAGCCTTGCTCCACCGGTAGCAGGGGTCTCTGCACAAAGCTTCGATCGGGTATATGGCAGGTCAAATTTGAGATTCACCTCTCGGCCTTATCTCGTTCTCTTCCCGGATTTCTTCTCTTCAGCACTCAGCTCAGCCTTTTCTCTCTAAAATCTTGCAGCACTTAGCCCCATATCCAATAACATACTTTTCTCTAAAATTAATGGGGTATTTATAGGAGCAGATCTTTGACTCCGGCCTTATGGTCCCCACTTGATGGTAATTTCGCAGATGGATGGATATTATTTCCTAACCCCTAGGTCCGTTTTCGCGTTTTCGCCTGCTAGAAAGTTCACGCACAAAAATTGGGCCCCGAGGCAGCCCCGTCGAGCCCGATAGCCATTTAGGGCCCCAAATGAGCTTCGTTCGCAAAACCGTCTAGCGCACTACTTTTTTTTATCATTCTTAACTCCTGGGTCCATTTTTTCGTTTTCACCCTCCAGAAAGTTCATGCAGAAAAATTGGACCTCACGGCAGACCCGCCGGGCCCGATAGCCATTTGTGGCCCCAAATTAGCTCCGTTCGCAAAACCGTCTGGCTCACAGCTTTTTTTCATCGTTCTTATCCTCTGAGTCCGTTTTGCGTTTTCGCCCGCCGGAAATTTCGTGCACAAAAATTGGGCCTGAGGCAGCCCCATTGGGCCCGATAGCCATTTGGGGCCAAAAATGAGCTCCATTTGTAAAACCGTCTAGGGCACAGCTATCTTTTATTGTTTTTAACCCCTGGGTCCGTTTTCGCGTTTTCGCCCGCCAAAATTTCGCGCACAAAAATTGGGCCCTAAGGCAGCCTCCCGGGCCCGATAGCCATTTGAGGCCCCAAATATGCTCCATTCGCAAAACCGTCTAGCGCCCAGCTTTTTTTCATCGTTCTTAACCCTTAGGTCCGTTTTCGCGTTTTCGTCTGCCGGAAAGTTCGCGCATAAAAATTGTGCCCCGGGGTATCTTCGTCGGGCCCGATAGCCATTTAGGGCCTCAAATGAGCTTTGTTCGCAAAATCGTCTGGGGCACAGCTTTCTTTCATCGTTCTTAACCCCTAGGTTCGTTTTCACGTTTTCGCCCGTCGGAAATTTCACACACAAAAATTTGGCCCTGGGGCAGCCTCGTCGGGCCCGATAGCCATTTGTTGCCTCAAATAAGCTCCGTTCGCAAAACCTTCTCGCGCCCAACTTTTTTCATCGTTCTTAACCCTTGGGTCCGTTTACGCGTTTTCGTCCGCTAGAAAGTTCGCGCACAAAAATTGTGCCTCAGGTCATCTCCGTCGATCCCGATAGCCATTTGGGGCCCCAAATGAGCTCCGTTCGCAAAACCGTCTAGGGCACAGCTTTCTTTCATCGTTCTTAACCCCTAGGTCCGTTTTCGCGTTTTCACCCCCCAGAAATTTTGCACACAAAAATTGGGCCCCGAGGCAACCTCACTGGGCTCGATAGCCATTTGGGGCTTCAAATGAGCTCTGTTCGCAAAATTGTCTGGCGCACAGCTTTTTCTCATCATTCTTAACCCCTGGGTTCGTTTTCGCATTTTCGCGTTTTTTCATCGTTCTTAACCCCTGGGTCCATTCTCCCTTGCGTCCTTGAAGAGGGTAGGCCAGAAATATCCACTTTAAAGAACCTTTGCAGCGGTTATTTGCCCTCTAAAATGCCCTTCGTAAGGAGAGTCATGCCACTCAGCAATGATGCGTTGTGTCTCTCCTTCTGGAACGCAGCGACACATGATGGAGTTGAGACCTTGTTTGTAAAGAAACGGTTCATCCCAAAAATAGAATTTGCTATCGTGAACCAGCCGTTTCTTTTGTTGAGAGTTGAAGTGTTTAGGGAATTGTTTGTTAGTTAAGTTGTTAACAATGTCCACGTACCATGGTCCCCTGCCTTCAACTTTGAATAAGCCTTCATCAGGAAATGCATCTCTGATTTCATCTTCTTCGTCTTGTATCTCCTCATTCTCTAATATGGACAAGTGATCAGCCACCTGATTTTCAGTCCCCTTTCTGTTCTTAATATCAATGTCGAATTCCTGCAATAGCAGCACCCATCTGGTTAATCTTGGTTTCGCGTCCGTCTTACTCATCAAGAACTTAATGTCTGAGTGGTCTGTATAGATGGTTGTTGACGCAACAACTAAATAAGATCTAAATTTTTCGATTCCGAACACTACAGTCAGCATTTCTTTCTCCGTAGTTGTGTAGTGTTCCTAAGAGTCGTTCAGAGTCTTCGATGCATAAGAGATGAGGTGTATCAAATTCCCTTTTTCTGCCCCAACATGGTTCCCACTGCAACGCCACTTACGTCACACATCAGAATGAAACGTTACGTCCAGTCTGATGCTATTAGTACCGGAGCTGTAGTGAACGCATACTTCAATGTTTCAAATGTGTCGCGGCAATCATCATTGAATTCGTAGGGCCAATTCGCTTCTAATAATGCGCTCAAAGGTTGCGCAATTTGAGAAAATCCTTTTACGGACCTTTGGTAGAAGCTTGTTGTCCTAGAAAACTTCATAATGCTTTTACATTTGATGGTGGAGGAAGTTTAGCTATGACATCTACTTTGGCCTCATCAACTTCCAATCCAGCTTTAGATACCTTATTACCCAAAACAATGCTTCAGTCACCATAAAGTGACATTTTTCCCAATTTAACACAAGATTTATTTCCTCACATTGAGCAAGGATGAACTCCGGGTTGTCTAAGCACAATTGAAATGAGTCTCCAAAAATTGAAAAATCATCCATAAAAACTTCAACGGTCTGTTACAAGAAGTCAGAGAAAATTGCCATCATGCATCTTTGGAATGTTCGAGGTGCGTTGCATAGTCCAAAGGGCATGCATTTGAACGCGAACATTCCAAAGGGGCAAGTGAATGTCGTCTTTCCTGATCTTCTAGGTCGATTAGAATTTGGTTGTAGCTGGAGTATCCATCTAGAAAACAATAAAATTATTTTCCAGCCAGTCGGTCAGGCATCTGGTCAATGAAGGGAAGTGGGAAGTGGTCCTTCTTGGTTGCCGCATTGAGTTTTCTATAGTCCATGTAGATGCGCCAACCCGTGACAGTCCTTAAAGGGATGAGCTCATTGTTACTGTTGACTATCACCGTTGTACCTCTCTTTTTAGGGACGTATTAAACTGGGCTTACCCAGCTGCTATCGAATATAGGGTAGATTACTCTTGTGTCCAACCACTTTATGATCTCTTTCTTGACTACTTCCTTCGTTATGGGATTTAGCCTACGTTGAGGCTCAATTGATCCAGTCTTCCCCTCTTCTAGCCCCATTTTGTTCATGCAGTAAGATGGGCTAATGCCACGGATGTCAGCCAGCATCCATCCTATTGCCCGCATGTGTTTTTACAACATCTACAAAGAGAATATTCGTTAGGCTCGGAAAGATTTGCTGAAATAATTACAGGTAAGGTGTTGTTTGATCCAAGAAAAGCATATTTAAGGTGGTTAGGTAAAGGTTTCAGTTCTAGTTCTGGTGGTTCTTCCAATGATGGACGCGCTGGCTTCATCTGCCACTCACTCAAACTTGGCAGCTCGAGTTTCTTCATGTTTTCTTCCAATGTAAGGACCTCACAAACTTGGTTCGCTTCTTCTTTAGGCAATCTATTTTGTTAAGTTGACATTCTTCATTATCCAGAAATTTTAATGCGTTTAACACATTAAATTTCACTTCCTGATTATCTACGCGTATGGTCAGTTCTCCTTTGTGCACGTCTATTAATACTTTCCCAATGGCGAGAAAGGGTCGTCCAAGAATGATTGGTACATCCCTATCTGCTTCATAATCAAGAATGATGAAATCCGCTGGGAATATGGATTTGTCAACTTTCACCAGAACATCCTCAATTTTTCCTTCAGAGTATGTGATCATCCTATCAGCGAGTTGAAACGTTACAGAAGTTGGCTGCACTTCACCAATTCCCAATTTCTAGAAAATTAAAAGTGGCATGAGGTTGATGCTTGCTCCCATATCACACAATGCATGTCCTACGTCCAGCCCTCCGACTGAGCATGGGACTGTGAAGCTTCCCGAGTCCTTCTGTTTCTTGGGTAATTTGTCACTAATTAATGCATTGCACTCCTACGTTAGAGCAATTACTTCTGTCTCGCTGATTCTCTTCTTCTTTGTCAGAATATCCTTCAAGAATTTGACATACTTCGGCATTTTTTCTAAGGCTTCTACAAGTTGAATATTAATGTGCAGTAGCTCAGAAGTTCAAGAAATTGTTTAAATTGCTGCTCATCATTCTTCTTCATCAAGCGTCTAGGAAATGGTGCGTTCAGCTGCATCGCAGGTTCTCTCGCGTTAGACGTGCTTGGCTTCGAATGGCTTATGGATTCTAGCATTCGTTCTTGATCTTCTAATGTCATCGGACGTGTGTTGAGCTTTTTTGAAGGATTGTTGGTTTTTGGGTTCATGGTTCTTTCTACAAGAGGTTTGCCACTTCGGAATGTCACCACATGACATTGCTCTTTTCCGTTGTTATTTCCTGAGGTTTCTGTATTGCTGGGCAAGACTCCTGGCTACCGATTCTTCAACTCACTGGCAATCTGCCCCACCTGTATCTCCAGATTTCTGATGGACGACGCTTGGCTTTTTAGCAATGCATCGTTCTGGGTTATATATTCCTTTAAGAGGTTTTCAAGCGGAGATGCTAAACTCGACGCATGATTTCCTCTATTAAAGGATTGTTGTTGCGGCTGCTGCGATGACGGGAATCCAGGTGGCGGTCCTTGCCTTTGCTGCTGATTTACCCCTGGTTCGTGTTGCTCCTGTTGATGACCTGCCCAAGAGAAATTTGGATTGTTCCTCCATCCGGGATTATAGGTGTTTGAGAATGGGTTATTTTTAATAAAGCATACCGACTACAGATTTTGTGGGCAATCAGTGTAGGAATGAGGGTCTCCACAGCCCACATAGCTGACCATGGGCTGTACAAATGTTTCCACCTGATTTACCTTTTGCGAGTGTGATGTGTTCCCCAGTGATATATTCTACAAAAGGTTTGTCATGGTAGCCACTTGTGCTAAGAGCGTGGCTATTGCGTTAGAATCAATAGAGTTCACATTCTGAGATTGTCTCCTTCTATCTGCTCTTGCGTTGTAAATGTCATCTACCAATTCCATATTATGTTTGGCTATGCGGTCCAGTATTTCCTTAGCTTCATTATAAGATTTGTCCATGATACCGCCAGCTGCAGCTGCGTCAGCTGCCATTTGAGATGCGCTTTGTTTAATCCAGTATAAAAGGTCTCCATCTGGATGGTCAACGGTAATCCGTGATTGGGGAAATTCTTGACTAGTCCTTTAAAGTGCTCCTATGCGGCACTCAAGGTTTCGAATTCTTCTTGCTCGAAGTTCATTATCTCTCTTCGCCTTCTTGCGTTTGTGGTGGGTGGGAAATATTTCTACATGAATTTCTCCACCAACTTTTCCCAGGTCGTGATCTCTCTAGGCTCTAAAGAACTTACCCATTGCTTTATGTTGTCACGTAGTGAATATGGGAATAAAGATAGCCTGATAGCTTCTGGAATGACCCCAGGAATCATAAGCGAGTTGCACGTCTCCATGAAATGTTTCATGTGGGCGAGAGGGTCTTCTCCTCGAGCACCCTCAAATTGTCTAGTTGTTTGAAGCATTTGTAACATCACAGATTTCATCTCAAATCTTGTCCCATCTGGCGTTGCATATATGATCCCTGGTGAGAAATCATACAGCATAGGAGACGTATACTCCCGCATGGGACGCGTACTACTGTTTGCCATTATGATAGGATTTTGCGCAGCGTGGGCTAGCTGTTGAGAAGTGCTTTCCCTGCTCATAAATGTTTACAAGCTTCGACTTAGCTCGTAATACTCCCTCAGCTGTAGTTTTCCTACAAAAGATACAAGCAAAATTTCTGGTTAGTTTTGTTGTTGATTCCCCGGCAATGGCGCCAAAAACTTGTTCGTTGAATTCGTGATGCGAGCTTAGGAGTGTATTGTACAAAGTCACTAGAAAAATAAGTGCAAATGTGAATGATGCGTTGATGCATTAGTGATGTGCAATAGAACGCGTGACACTCCTCTATAGGCATTCAAGTTTTCCTAAATCAGATCCAAGTATAAATCCAACTCAGGTTCCTGGTAAGTCCAAGGTCGAACTCAGGGATTCAAATTAAAGCTAACGCAGAGCTTGCGTTGTAGCTATTGTAGAAATATCCTAAGTGAATGCAGAAATGAGTTATTTACACTAAGCTGTTGTGTGCATGCAAGAAGATACAAAAGGGTCAAGTAGAAAACAATGGGTCGTGTGAAATGGAGTTTAGTGCAGGGGATATGCGTCGATCTAAGTTAGATGTACACAAACAAGAATATGATGTGGATGAGATGACTTGCTTATCTTTGTTTATGCGTTAAATTTCTATTCGGCACTTCTCAATGCGAATGTCAGACAATACCCTATATCTAGGATGTATGTGTTAGTCATAAGATGCAATAAAACACTAGTGCGTCTATCTCTAGATGTACCAAGCGTTTCTAACTTAATGTTGGCTTACTTATTCTCTCGAATAATTCGAGCTAAAGTGGCTTTTACCAAGTGATTTAGTTGGCTTAAGCGTTTAGAAATGGATTTTGCATGAAGTTATAGATGCATCTAACATAAAGCAAGAAATAAACAGTGGCGAAGTGAAGTAGATCAAATATGTGAATTCATAAAGAAACTGATTGTTTTTACAAGATCAATACTCAATCAAATGAGATGAAGAAAATGATAATTCAGATGAAATAAAAGGAGTCAAGTCGCAAAGTACATCTCTTGTCCTCTTTGGCTCAATTTAATTCGTGTACAACCAACTTGTAGAAGAAATGGAAGAAAATTCTCTCTCGAACTTAGCTTTCTCCACTCCTTGATCGACGGTAGTGGTGGTGGTTCTCTTCCCTCTTGTGTTCTTCTCGTCACAGCAGCACAGCTCTAAGTCATCAAAATTTCAGAATTATACAATGAGCTAAGATCTCTTCATTTGGTGGAATTTCTTCTATTTCTAGGCTTTGTTCTTCACCAACTTGATGATGGGGCAACATTAAATTCCATACCCTGGTCAGCCGCCTAACACTCAGATGCTTTTCAGATGCCACCAGCTGCAGATGCCCATGCTTGTAAGTGGTGATTTGACACAAACAACCTAAATCAATGAATCTTCTTGCATTGAATCCCTCTGACGCATGCCCATCGTTTGACATTGCCTGCGACACTTAGAATCTTTGTTGAAATCCTGCAATATCATGCGTTAGCGCCATAGTATTTTAGCAATAAACACTTTTTTGCATGAGTTTGATAGTATTCGAGTAATTCCATGCGTTTTCTCTAAGAATGATGAGATTTTATCATTAAAGACCCTAATTGTTCCAACTTTTGAGTCACAATAACTTGTATTTCTACAAGTTATCACACCCCCAAATTTGAACAATGCTTGTCCTCAAGCATTCCACAAATAATTCTTTGTTATCTCCATTGTCTTAAGTGTTCAGGATTCACCTCTCATCATATTCATTTATAAGCTTGAGACTGGAGTTTGGAAAATGTAATGTAGGTTAATTCTTTGAATGTTTTATTTCAGGTGCAGCAAGCCTTTTGTCAACAACTCCTTTCGTTTCTCAAAACATTTTCATTTTTTCTAAACCAGCAATGCATTAGATGCTTTTCTTTTTAAAACAGGATGCAAGTAAGAAAATATGAATTCTGGATTACCCATGCGTTGTTCCAGTTATCCCACTTTCGTTTTGGCTTGCCCCCATGGGTGTCATGCGAGCATCCAACTACGGGTGAGAGCCTTTCACAACTAAACACATATCTAAGCATTTATACGTTTCAAGATACAACTTCTTTAAACTAGATAGTGGAGTTTTGGGATGCATTGGTCTAAGAGACTTAACTTCATTTCGACTTGCCCCCATGGGTGTCATGTGAGCATCCAACTACGGCTAAGTGCCTATTCCAATTTTTAA